>NC_056743.1:1649862035-1650089535 GCF_019279795.1 Protopterus annectens | reverse complement strand
GACACTACCTATTTCCAAACATGTATAGGGAGTGCAGTATGTGCATCCGACATAGGCAGCCCTGCAGCACCACCTGAGGCATGATTGCCATGTGTTAAGCAATATAAAGCAGTGCTAAACAGCTTTCACCACCATTTAGTATATGTAAAGCAATTGCACACACTAACACTAGCACAACTGTGGTCAGTGTTGAGCAATGTTGGGCAATGTTTTGTAATGTTGGTTAACGTTGAGCAATGTTGGACAAGCCTGGTCTACGTTGGGCATAGCTGAATAAAAGTCAACATGCTCATATTTTCTCTACTGGCCCTTAACCAGTCTGGTATGCTCAGTATGAAAATGTAAAGCAGTGACAGGCCTCAAACCTAGGATACTGTGCACTACAGTCATACTACTGAACCACTAAACCATGACAGTCTTGTACTGGTCAGCCTGTATGAAAAAATGTTGATAAGTCTATGCAACGTATCTCATGGAAACCCTGCAGGCACAGCATAATCCCTGTCGAGTTATGACACAAAGGTGAGCCCTGCAGTAAGAATAGAACCTGATTTTCAACACACATATAGTATAATTGTTAATATTGGTCATGTTCACACACATCAACAAATGTAGTGGTCTTCAGATAGCAACATACTGAAAGGTCACACTGGGCATGCTCACACATGAATAAATGAGACAAATGTCAGGCAACAAAACACTGAAAGGACAGACTGGGCATGCTCACACACTTAGGCCATGTCTGAGTATAGCAGTGGGCCACACATATCCTGCAGTTGCATGTATTAACACATGAACCTCTCAGTATTCACCAATCTGCCATGTGCACAAAGTTATATGACAACAGACACATATATAATATATTGGAACCCTGTCATAATAAAATATGTTCTGCAGATACCTAGGTTGTTCGTAGAAACTGTGAAAGCAAAGAAGAGAAAAACCTGCAATCAGTATCATCAATAAACAATGTGCATCCCGAACATTATCATAGGTGCATAGGTTAATACTAGCCTATCTGCCCTAGGGCATGTATAAGCCTAGCCAGAGTGTGTTTGGCTTCCTCAGCCCTGTTAGATTAGTAGACTGTGCCTGTGAATAGTAGGTCACACAAGATATGCCTTTTACGTTTGCTTTATTGTGCCTCTGTCCAGCAGGGACCCAGAAGAGATTCCAGGGGTAAACATACGATCACCCATCCACTCGTCAATATGTCTCCTGTAGGGGGTCAGTGGGGGGCTCAGCCTATGTGGGACTGGGATCCCATTCCAGAGTGAGGGGAGCATCTAGGATAGAAATGTGTCCCTCCAGCATGTCCTATAAATATCTGTGCTGAGGTGTAAGTCCCTGGAGCATGTAGTTCTAAGGGATTCGGATATCCTGAGGTGGAGCATGTCCATTAAGTCTGTGTTGGACATGGCTGTAAACAACAGGCACAGATCGCATACGAGTAGGTGGTAAGCGACTGAGTAGAGCTGGAGTTACTTTAACCAAACTGCACAGGGCATCTGTGTGAGTCCCTAGATCCACTTGGTGAGGTACTTTTGTGGCCAATACAGTTGCTGCAGGTGTCGGGTAAGGTACTTCCCAAATGGGGCATTGTATCCAATCATGGGCCTCATGAGTATAGGGGCACAATGACATTACTTGATCTAGATGTGAAAACCTGTTGGGATAGGGAGGGCTATATAGAATGTCTGGATAACCACTATGGCAATGTGATTGTCAAAGGTAAGATTACAAACTACTCATGTCCCCATATCCCTAACTACTTCTACCATACTTAATGTATTAACACCTGTGTAGTAATGTGTGGGCACTATGTGATTCCAAAAGGGGATGACTATGCATTTAATGGCATTCAGCTGTAGACCATGGCTCTGGCACCAGTTATCCATCTCTGTGAGACCTTTTTGGAAGATGCTTGTGCCAGCTGGAGAGGGAAATATGGCACCCAGTTTGCAGTCATCTGCGGACATGGTCAGCCATATTCCTCCTGTGTTAGCCTGTATGTCAGAGGAATATATACTGAACAAGACAGGTCCCAGGACTGAGCCTTGTGGGATGCCACGTGTAACTGGTGTAGAGTCAGACATGGCACCTACAATACATACCATGTGGTGCTATCCCTGATCTACTTAGCAATCCATCTTGTGACATATGTGTCGATATCTAAGCTGGTGAGCTTATGTATGATGCCCGAGTGGGGTATTGTTGTGAAGGTGTATGCGAGGTCCAGGTAGGCTGTGTGGACTGCCTTCCCTACGTCAATGGACCTGGTAACTGTTTAAAGAAGTCAACCATGTTGAAGAGGCAAGACCTGCCCACAACAAAGCTTAATTGTGTAGGATCCAGTGCCTGTAGGTTCCCGATGTCTGTGTGTATGAGTACCATGATGATACACTCCATAGCTTTGCAGACCAGGCTAGATAGGCTTATAGGGCGATAGTGTCCGGGGTCTGTTGTGGCATGACCTTTGTGGAGTGGGACCACTGTTGCTGTACACCATTCCTTGGGTACATATCCTGTAGTAAGTCTGATACTGAACAGTGACTTCATGTGAGGGTTACGTTCGTTATAAAGCTTGCGTAAGATGCAGGCCGGGACACCGTCCGGTCCCATTGATGCTGTGTTGTCTGCCTTGGAGAGGGCAGCACTCACTTGATCTTCTGTGATGTCAGGGAGGTTACACTCTGTTGGGATGGACATTTGCTCATTAGGGAGGATGGGGGGTGACATTTGCACTGAACCTGTTTGCCAGGATGATGGCAATATCTGTGGGTTCAGTGTATGTATTGTCATTTTGCAGTAACACACAGCATATCTGGGAGTTGACAATCAGGTTCATGACATAACTAAAGAAGGCCTTGTGATTGTTCTCAGTGTGTGGTGCAATTTACCTTTCAAAGTGGGTCTTAGATGAATTCATGAGTGAACGTAGCTTCTTGCTAGTACTGATCAGAGATGCCTTCCCTTATTGGGATTGTGCTCTATTATGTAGTAGCCCCCTCCTTTTCTTGTATAGCTTATTTATGGCCGTGATCCACCAGACAGGTCCCCTGCCATTGGAGGAGTGAGTCTTGTCCTTATTTGGGATAGCACGATCCATGCATTCCAGTAGGTGTCAATAGAATGTGTTTGTAAAGGATTCAGCTGTCTGAGCCATACTTACCTCTGTCCCAGGGTCTTTGAAGGATACCACCTTGGTTTAGAGGAGTGTGACATTTGCTGTTGGTAAGTACTTCACCGAGAGAACCTAGGATGGGGATGGGGATGGGATATGGATGTCCAGTGAGATAAATGTATGGTCTGACCTTACCAATGAGGGGCATACCTCTGGTGTGGAACATGGAGTCCCCATGTTGGTGCTGATCAGGTCCAATATGTTTTCCCCTCATGTGGGTGTGGTGACCAGTTGTGACATAGCATATGTGTTTAGAAATTCCAGCAACTGTTGGGTGAGGATGTCGTGGCTTGAGTAGTATTCCCAGTCAATGTTTCTGTAGTTGAAGTCACCCCATATAATGGTGTTTGTAGAGACCGTCATATCCTCCAGTGTTCCGAGGAAAGCTGAGTGGGGTTCCTGAGTTCGGGAGGGTGGTCTGTAGCAGGCTACAAACTGAAAGGCAGTTTTGCCCACTGTTAGTTGCACATGTATGCTCTGTGATGCTTCCTGCAGAGCTACTAACCTGGAGATGTGTGTATCAGTGATGTATACGGATACTCCCCCTAAATTTGTTGGTCGGTCCAAGTCTTGTGGCCGAAAAGCATAGTATGAAGTATAACCTGGTAGTACTGGTGTGCATTTGGGAGCCTGAACCAGGTGTCTGTTACTGCACAGATATCGATATTCACCATACAGAGGAGAGTCTTGAGTGTGTGCATTCTGGTGTCGAGCAGCATTACCCGTACTTTCTCTTACCTTGTATTGTCCATGGAGGTGGGTTTGTCATTTGGGCCTTGCCCAAAAAAGGCACTGTGGGGGTGGCAACAGCCTTAGCCAGTATTTGAAAGTCCAGCAAGCTGTCCATAGCGAAGCTACGTGGTATGTCGAGCATGTCATCCCAGGCTGACAGACACTGGATCCCCTTTGAATGACACCAATATGTTAGTCAACTGTTACAATTGATCAGCTTGCCTGTTTACTGTGCCATCATTCTTGGTGAGGGTAAGATGCTAGACAAGGTCAGGGTCATACTGGCCTGGGTTACATGATCACAGAGCTCCTCTATGTCCCTTGTCATGTAGTCCAGGGATGAACATTTGAAGTAAGTCACACCAGCATGGACAATGATGGAGCCATATTTGTACTTGCTTTGGAGTGACCTGAGTGCATGTTTAATGCAGCAGAACCTGCCACCCGACAGACAGCGCAAAGTGTCCTTCTCCTTGTTCAGCCTGATGAGTGTGACGTCAGTGTGTCTGACAATAGAATCATCTATTACAAGTGTATTAGGTGTGTTTTTACCCCTAAGGGCAGTGACTGTGTGGCATACTGACTTGGTGAACCATGTGATATGTGGGTAATGTCGTGGGGTAGCAGTTGTCTGGGTATCTGCTTAGGAGGTCTCTGCTGCTTAGGCAGATATTATGTAGAGCCTCCGAGTATGTAATTGTGTGGTAATGTAGTTTGTTTGCTGTCGCTATAGGTCTATGTGTGACCGTGTTGTGGTGTGTGTGGTTACCTTCACCACCTGATAGACTGTGCCAGTCATGGGTCGAGAAAGCTCAGCCTCCCGTTTGTCTATATAGTTGAATCTCCCACATATATCTGAGTTTGATGGGAGGAGGTGAGGGTTGTCTGTGTATATAAGGCAGTTGTAACATTGCCTCAAAAGTCCCATATTCATCAGCTGGACTGGAGAGTACACGCAAAACTAACCATTGGACATGCCAGGATATTATGATGGCATACTCTCTGTTGACTGATGAAAAGGGATCAGCAGGGCATTAAGTGTGTAAAAGAGTATAACGGGTGTAGTGCTCAGGTATGTTGGTGTGTTTGAAAGATTATCTGCGAAGGAGTCCAGACAGAACCATGACACTTCCTTCAGCTATGTCATGCACAGCACTGTACACACATATATGTCCTGAGTCAGGGCCAACTGTACCTGACTGACAATGCTGACATCCTGTCAGACAGGTCCATATGTACATACCCACCTCCCACTGACAAATGTCCCTATCATCATACCAGGAGATATCACATGTAGAATGGGTAAACAGCTCCTTCCAAAGCCAAAAACATGGCAGCAATTGGATGACATTGTTTCCCCATATGTGTCATAAGTGAACTACAGAACAAACAGACAGTGCACCTGAACAGTCTGTTGAGCCACACCCTCTCTACAGGATCTGAAGCTGTTGAATGTGTTACAGCAACATATGGCACACCCCACATGTGTTGGTACACAACAGACCTTGGGAACTGTAGTCCTATAAGCTTATGACGTCTGATCTGCAAGGTCATTGAGTCCATCATGACTGAAGTCATAAACAGAGCTATTGGAAGCCGACAAACACACAACCCTACCAACTGTGGTATGATCATGGGCAGATCATGGTTCCCAAACCTGCTAGACTGTTTGCAAGGCAGCCACCCAAGACACACATCACTGAAGGTAGCTACACATGTCCCACATAGACTCTGAGTAGCCCTTTATCAACATCACAGACACATGTTGTATCCACAAATTCAACAACCTGTGCATAAATATGTAGTGTCATATGAAGGAATGGAAATTTGTCCACAGAGAGATCACACAAGCTAAGAATTGTGGAGTCCTGTTCAAGCTGTTAACACCTGCTGACCCACATGGTTCATTCCTGGAATTGCATAAAACAAAGTGCACACACATTACCATGTCCAGTCTGATGATGTCAGCATCCTACAAATATAGCAGGAGAAAATAATGCACCCAGTAAAACATATAGCATGTCGTGTTAATGTGTACCCCTGTAATATCAAAACATAATTAGATAGAGGTTTTAATCCTGCAATTGCTGTGTGTGTGTGTTTTCCTGAGTGAGGAGTGCCCTTTTTGGAGACTAGGTACACACATGAAAAGAGGCAGATTCTTCTTTGGCAAGTCTGATGATGTCAGCATCCTAGAAATATAGCAGGAGAAATAAAAACACCCAGTAAAGCATATAGCACATTGTGTTAATGTGTATCTCTATAGTATCATACCATAGTTAGGTAGGGGTTTGAATCCTGCAATTGCTGTTTGTGTGTGATTTCTTGTGAGAGGAGTTCCCTTTTTGGAGACTAGGAAAACACATGAATAGAGGTAGATTCTTCTTTGGCAAGTCTGATGATGTCAGCATCCTACAAATATAGCAGAAGAAATGAAACTACCTAGTTAAGCATATAGCACATCATATTGATGCATATCTTTGTAGTATCATACCATAGTTAGGTAGGGGTTTGAATCCTGCAATTGCTGAGTGTGTGCGACACTGTTGGTTAATGTGTTGTGGATTTTGCTTTTACAACTGTATGACATATCAGTAAAACAACAGTATGTGCATTGCACACTTCCGGTATTTGTGTGGCACATACATATATGTACACATGACCTCAATTGTTATCTGTGTGGCAAATACATATATGTACATGTGACTTCAATGAGTTCATAGGTGTGAAGCCTGCTTTCTACACAAATACATCATTTATCATTGACAGTCTGTGCTGCTGCTTCTCAGACCTTAGGTCACATATGTATGTATGTGTCAAGGCCAGCCACTGTAGTGATCTGTGGCCTAGGTCATCTATGTCACACACACCCATGACAGTTTCTATAGAATAGTGTGAGTGAGGGTTCATGCCTGGGGTATATGTCAGACATGTTCAAACACAACACAATCTATCAATAATGGCCATTCATTACAGGTGTACACCACCTCCGTGGATATGCATACAGACCCCTTCATGCTTATGTGATTCACTGAGGGAGATAAGCATACCTTTGAAAATGTGAATACCAAAGGACAGATGACATAACATGTGGTTGTATGTACACATTGGTACCCCTGCTACATGTTGTGGGCTACTAACAATGTGGTACTGTCAGGATACTATGTATTGTAAATGTGGATGACTATGCTATAGTTGGCTTATAGCTTTACAGCATGTGTTGGTCAACAGGTATCTGTCTGTATGATACCCTTGTGGAGGATAAGTGTCTCATCTGGAGAATGCATTGCAGGCCACTGTATGCATTATCAGATCTGGATGGAGATATCCCTAGTGTGTTTGCTTGTACCTGGGACGTCTACATGCCAAACAGGAGTGGTCCCAGGAATGTGTGGCAGCCAATACCACTGGTTACTGGTATAGTATAGTACCATAAGGACTCAAATGCTACTGTGTATCCAACATCTGTGTGTCAGTTGTCAAGACATCAGCTAACGATTGGGTAAATTCAGGCTGTTGAGGTTATGTATACTACCAGTATGCAAAACAATGATCGATATAAACAGTATCACCCACAGCATAGTGTCAAACCATGTCATACACACATGTGTACCCAAGTCGTAACATGTGTAGTAATATGCATACTGGCCACCAATAGGAAATATGAAGTGTTAACACTGTGTAATACAGGGCATGTCATCCTTCCCATGTGTCCACTATGCACATACATGCAGATAGTGCACCTCCACCATGTTCACAAATGTACACCTGCAAATCTGTACTGCACATATCACACACGTACCACCCACTCACCAAGACATGCTGCCAGTACCGCACACATCAGCCAAGTGGCACATGGGCGGACAATACAGTATTGGAATTAACACTGGTGTAAACAATACTACATTGATAATCATAGCTTTAATGCATCATGCCTGCTCATATATACCTACAAGGATATCAGTACACCTTGCTGTTGACAACATGCTAACATTGCTACACTGTTATTAGGTCACCCTGTGCATCAGCACCATGTAAGCCTGTTCCTGCGTCATTGTCACAGATGACAGGAGGTGGCACAGTTTCATCATATGCACAGGGTGTGTTATTGGTTTGCCAGAGCCCGACAATGACCCATCCAATCGACATGTATGTGTGTGTGTGTGTGTGTGTGTGTGTGTGTGTGTGTGTGTGTGTGTGTGTGTGTGTGTGTGTGTGTGTGAGGGACAACAGTACAGTATGGGTCAATGTTGGTGTAATGTGTGTGTGTATGTGTTAGCCCTAGGTGTTTGGTTTATGTGTGTGCGTCTGCATGCACACACTTCCACCTTGTGGCTGCCACATACGGGTGATTGTGGAACAGCCACAGACTGTACCTGCCAGGCTGTACAGCTCACTGTCTCCGGCCATGGACACAGTACCTGTTCCTGACAGGGGTGCCACAGACAGTATCAGGTACCAAGCCAGACTGGGTACTATCATCAGAGGCAGAGGGATGTCGACTGGACCCATGTCCCTGCTTGGACTGGCCAGAGTCACGTGCACGTGGTCATCTAGGACGGTCTATTGACAGCCTAGCCACAACATTGCTGGGGCTGTTACTGCCACTACGGGAGCGGCTGGGACTTGTGTGTCGTTGGTGACGAGTGCCACCTGATGATATTGCTGGCATATGTCCATGTCGATGTCTCAGCTGTCCTACATTGTCCTGGCACATGGACATTACATTGCCTAGGACATCTAGTGTCTCCCCCCAACATCTATCAATGACCTCGGTGTAATTACGGATGGCACCGGCAAGGTCACGGATACTGTCATTGATAGCGGTGTTGTGAGCCCTCTGTGCCCTTAGTCCCTGCCTGGTGTACCATTCCATACGTGCCTGTGCCTGCATTACTGACCAGAACATGGCTGAGGTTGTGAGACCTGTGGGGGCACATCTGCCAGGGGCATTACGACCAGCAGTGCTCCCACGAGCACCCCTGGCCATATGCCTATGTGGTACCACTCCAGGTGTCTGGGTATGGCTGCTGTGTGGGGTTGCATGTGCCATAGATACCACACTATCCTGGTTGGTGCCTGCTGTATGCTGTTCCTCCGCTAAGGCCATAGGTGTTGAGGGATGTATTGGCAGTATGAATGTGCGCATAGATGGGGTGGACAGCTGTGTACTGTCGATTGGAGGACCAACGACAGACCCTGACAAACCTGCTTGTGCCACTACACATGTGTCATCATGCCCACTATTTGTGGCAATGACTTCAGGTTCCCTACTGCACTCATCCAATACCTCAGCACCTGTGAGAGGAAGACAGGAAACACACTTCACAATCTGTACAGGATGTTAGCACACATGCACACATGAACGCATGCACACATGCACACATGCACACATGCACACATGAACACATAAGCACATAAGCACATAAGCACATGCACTCATGAACACATGCACACATGCACACATGCACACATGAACACATGCACACATGCACACATGCACACATACACTACTCAGTCAAGTTGACACACACACACACACACACACACACACACACACACACACACACACACACACACACACCAACAGCAATACGGAACATATCCATTAGTGGTTGATGGTGCAGTAGTATCACAAGCCAAAGAGTCCTATCACATGTGTCAGCATGCAGGATGTGTGTTGCTCAACAGCATGCAGTGCGAGTGTGGAGAGTCCTTGTTGATAACAGTATACATGTCTTTGATGCATGTATATTGTTCAGTGATTGGCTTCACCCTGGAACACAACGTGTACATGGACACAACATTGCTGTGCAAGTCTGGAACACTTTCCAATGTCCTGTGCACCATCACTCATAGGTATACATACCATGGCCAGATGCACACAACTGTCAGGTGTATAGCAATAAATGCTATGTGTAGTGCTATAGTTACTGTAACTGGATGTAGTGTAGTACCATGGGCCATCATCAGGCAGCATCATGTGGTCACTCAAGGCCACTAATATATGTTACACTGGCAACTATCTTGCTGTACCTGACCTGCACTACTTTGGCTGCATTAACCATTTCACAGCCAGTTGTTACATGGGTATGTAAGGTGTTCAATAGGGAGCATTGCCTCACATGAATGTGTTGTGTGTTAAAGTAAGTCACACTGCCCCATGATAGTCCTCTACCCCCAGATATAGTATGTGTGCTGTGTTGTTGACATTTGGGATACTGGAGTATGACCTTACAGCAGGTGTCTACATATGCCATGTGTATCAAATTAACACTAACTGCATATGACAAAGTGGTGTATGTTGTGTGCATGTGTATTGACTCTGCCTATACAATGTCCACTACAGTGTACCACAACTGGTTGGGATGCTCAGTGTATTGCATGTGTTTGAGGTGGATACTCATGTTACTGGGATGTGCATAGTTCCACAGAGAACATGCAGAGCATGCATTATGTGTAGGTGTTTTACATGTGTATATGGCCTACAGGTCTCCTATGACATGCACATGTTATATGCTATATTAAATGTAGAACACTCACCAGCATGGGTGTGCTGTCTTGCTATCACACCAGAGGGACTTACAAGGATATGAGACAGTTTGTCAGTGTCAACAACTATGGCATTGCTGCTGTGTGTTTGCAATTCCACAGTAGTACAAGAGGTGACAGTCACAGGCATACAAATTATGTTCCAAATTATCAGAATTGCATGACACCAGACTCCACATCTTCTGAATACACAGTGCACATCTGGTAAATGCATGTTCTAACAATTGATTTAACAGTAGTCTACAGATATGCCATGTTACCTGCACACTCTGTATCTACGTGCTGGGTGACTCCGGCCTCCATGATGATGCATGTCTGTTGTACTGCTTGTCCAGGAGCCACCACACTGAGGAGCAGCTCTTCCACTCTGGTGAGGGGGGGATGTGTTGATGCACCACCACCTGTGGCAAGCTGTTGTCTGTGGACATCGGAGGTATGCTGCAGGACATGTCTGATTAAATCACTGCAGTGATGGCGTACCTGCTCATAAGTCCAGTTATGCATGCCTACATCATTCACCCGATGGACAACATCCTGCCACAGTGCAGTGTGTCCATGCTTGTCCTGGCTAGATCTGGAGAACAGCAGGTTGTAATGCTGTACCAGGGCATCAAAGATGACCTCCTCCTCCTCAGGGGAATAGCCAGGCTTCCTGTTGTGAGACATATTCCTGTAAGACAATAAAACAGTCATTGTGAGCAAGTCATGTGGCACACTTAACATGCTAAAGTACAGACATTAATGAAATGCCATATATAGCAACCTATTGGCTGTCAGTAGATACACACCTTTAATACCAAATAGGACTTCTCAGCCTACAACTGCCTGACAGTGCCTGGCACATACTATATTCCAAAGCATGTTCTGCACAGCAACAAAGTGGAACCAGTATGTAAGACTATACAACAGTACATGGCACACTCTATGTGACACAATGCACCACCTAGCCACAGGGGGTGTTTATGAAGCTAATGCATGCAGACATTTGTCATCTATTGAAATGAATGTTAAGTACAGTTTAAGTACTATCAGTACACCACGCTACTTGTTGATAGCAAACCCCTCAGTAACAAATGTGCACATTCATCACTATAGGTGGCATACTGCTGTAATACACTACACATGTTGCTAGATATGCACATATATCCTGTGACACACATACCACCAAGGCCATGTTACAGGCATAACCATACACACATCAGACATACCTACAGGACACATAGGTATGGCAAACCAGATCAGTTTTACCTGTGTAACATACAGTACTGTGTGTCAGCACCTACAAAACCTCATGCCTGAGGTTTGTAATGTGTGAGGACTACAGGTAACAAACAAAACAGTGTGTCCAAGCAATGTGGATATAAACTATACTGTGCTATGTAGGCCTACAGCTTCAGGTAGTACTACTGTTCATAAAGGATTTGTATTCACTAGTGTTGCCAATCAATAAGCATACATGTACTGCTTAAGCCTACAATGGCACACTCAGGTCAACACCATGGGACTACGTCACACTGTATGCCTTACTGCTTTTCCTGCCTAGCAATAGCATATGTATCCTTTGCTGGGATTTGAGCTACAACACTACATACCATGATATACACGGTTTCACACTAGGCTATCACAAATATACACAACTTTGACACATTCATCTACACATTCACCATCACACCCAGTCAACCTCACATAGCAAGTAATGCAACAAGTACATGCGTGTGTGTATTGGGTCCTAGGTAGCTAATAGGCTATTATCCGTAGGACCTATGGAAGCCTAGCCATATGGTACCCTGCCCTTCCACACCCATGTAATGTAGGTTCATGTGCCCCTGTCATGCAGAGCCACAGTGGTGACTCCCAGGTTGTGTTTTCTATCTCACACCCACTCATCATGATTATTCATGACAACTGCTAATGAGGACCTCCATGTGCTATTGATAGGTGGTTAGTTCCAGAGTATGGTATCTGTCTGAGATGATAATGTACCACTCCACCATGTTCTGCTTTTTCACGTTACAGGGTTTAGATCAGTACAGTGTGTAGCTTGTATGGAGTGTAATCTGTATATATGGAGCATGTCCAACACCTGTGGGTTTGGCATAGCTTTGTATGTTAGGCAGAGGTTGCCTCTGGGTAGGCGGTATGTGACACAGTGTAGCTGTGGTCTTGTAAGACAGTCTGCATAGGGCATCTGTTTGAGTCTGGTAATACTCTTTGTGAGGTATGTGTCTGGCATCTACTGTCGCAGTGGATGTCTTCTGAGGTACATACCGACAGGGCCAATGTACTCTATGATAGGTGTTATGACTGATGAGTACAGTGGAAAGCTGTCCACTTATTCCATGGATGACACTCCTTTTCTGATGGCATGTGGACCGTACTCAGTTTACATGACTAGTGTGGCACTGTAATTATCAATAGGGACACTACTGTCCACCTTTGTCCCATAGTCTCTCATCAGACTTTCGGTGTTGAGTAGACTACCACCTATGTGGTAGTTCATGGGTACAGGGTTTTTAACAAGATAGATGGCAATACGTTTACAACATTGAGCTTGGGCGTACATATGAACATCCATTGGTGTACATATAGATATACATATAGGCACATATACAGTCCATCTTTCATTGTGGGAATACCAATTATGCAAAGGTTGAGAGGGATGCAGTTAAGTAAAGATATTGCACAGTCTTGTGCAGAATGCATGGAAGGTAGTCTCAGCCCATGTACCTTTAGCAGGACCCCCTATCTGGAAGACTAAAATCTGAGGAATCATACCCATGGCGTTTAAACGCCACATGTCATATGCCATCACTGTATGCTGTCTTGTTTGCCACACACTACCACCTACATATAAAAATGCACATAACAACCTGCAGCAACATATAATTGTCCACCCTTCACAAACAGTTGCAGTATGTCCCTTGCTCTATGCACATATTCAATGTTAATTTATCAGACACATACATATCTCTCCATATGTGTGTGCCATACACACACAGGGTCCACACTGTTGTAAGTCCATACACCTCACGGATGACCTGTTGGGCCTTGCTACTACATGGACAGTTGTCACATGTGTGCATACAGTAATAGTACAGGGAGTATATATAGCTGCAAATGCTAACATTACTATACTAGCCTGGTACAGCTGTTGCCAATGCTGAGCTACAAATTATGTTACTATCATTCATGTCTTACTCTGTCACATCCAAGTTTATATAGGTGTTTGCACTACTCCCCCAAACTTCCATTATACGCAGTACTGTACAGACCATAGATAACATGTTCAGATGTTCGACATATAATGCTGAGACACATATGTCACAGTTATGTCCCACTGCACACAGCTACACACTAATTTGTCCATGGCAGTAGTTATGCATGGCATCACTGCATACATACCTACTGCTGCCACTTATGCATGTTTCTGAGTATGTACAGTACTATTCATAAGCATCTACTACTTGCCGGTAACCACAAATCTGTTACATACCTGTTACTCACTGTCAGGTCCGTCTGTGTATGCTTTTCAAGGTGTATTTTTATTTATTAAGTAAAGTTTTTTACTTGTTAGTTATTATTGGTTATCAATTATGTTTTTTTTTTCTTAATTAATATAGTTAGGATTTAAAGACGTAAGTATAATATTTACTTAAGTAAGGTTTCTTTATTAAGTAATAAAGTTTGTCAGTAGTTGCTGACATGTGCAATGTAATGATTGCATGTGGGGATAGCAAGTGCAATCTGCTTTTGTAGGTATCTGGGCATGTGCATGTGATGCCTTCTGCACCAATTGGTGCCCAGCATTTGGTAAATGCATAAAGCCTGCTGTGTGGTAATTGCAGTACTCACTGTCATAGCAACCCAATGCTATAAATTGCTAAGGTATGTAGGCATAGCCCTTTCAGATTTCCAGAGTGGGGCCCATGCTTGTTTGCTGTGGACACTGTTGTGTAAGTCAGAAGGTTGGTATACTTCTTATATCTGAAGCTAGAGGTGTAGACAGTGATGTACATGTTGTACTCAGGCCTGACTGTTGCACTTGCAGTACAGAGCTATCAGTGTAGAGTTTAACTCACCCCTAGAAATGCTTACACAACATTTATATGACTATGTATTTTCTTTTCCACTCATATAATTAACTGCTATACAAACGTAGTTATTGAGAAGTATTCTTTTGGCACATGAACTGTTTGTGAACTGTTATACTGTGAATATTAATGTAGTCACTTCTGCAGGGTTTGTGGTTTTATTGTTGACATTAGCACAGGGTTCACAGGACAAATGGACAATTCCAGTACTGTGTATGCCTACCTACATCCTTGGTAGACCCTAAACACACAAGTGTATTTAAAGTGTGTGTGTGTGGGGGGGGGGTTGCTGACATACAGAGAGCATTATGTATTATTGTGTGAATGTTATCTTACTGGACATAAAGGATTGGTGTGTACCTGTTGGTTTATCAAGGCAGGTGGTCTGTCTGCATAGTTCCCATCTGTGAACCTATCCAGATGGTAGTCAAATATTACACTGTTATTCTTTGTCTGTGCAACCCACAGGTGTTTTCATCACTAGTACAATGGCATTGTTACAGTCAGTTGCTACCAGTACATGGCTACATCCTTTGGTATTTCTGTGCTGTACTCCTACATAAGGGTATGCTTGTGGAAGTCCTACCACAGCTATTTGCAGTGTGTGTAACAGCAGGATAGCTGCTATGCCTGTGTGTTTGTGCCTCTGCCAGGCCTATGAAACACTCCGATACATCTTTGCATGGAGTCAGGGATAGATAGTTAAATGTGATGTACTCCTTACACATAACAGAGACAGTAAAAGTCTAGACTTGTGTGAAGCAGTGCATATGGATACGTACACCTTTCATGAAGTACAAGTGGTGTCTACTGTTATTATTGTCAGTATTCTTTGTGTAATACCCCACCTTTCTGACTGTCATCAGTATTTTTCAGAGGGATTCAGAGGGACACAGATTAAATATCTTTCACAATCAGGGAAGTCCCTGTTAAGTAGTCACACTTGGGTAGTATGGCCTCTGCCCTAATCAGATTGCCACTGTTTGTCCTGCTATGATACTGTATGGGAGTTGTAAAGTGCCTCTGTAACTTTATTTGCTGCTAGAATGGCTGCTTCTCATATCACACTCATGTAACGCATTTCACAACAATTGCTGGTAAAGATCTGCAAAAGAAGCTTTGTGTTATGGCCTTCCTATTTTTCCTTTACATTTAGTCATTGAAATGCATGATATATTTATTTGAGCACCAGGTTATTGAATATCTGCTGTGGCTTAGTGGTAATTCATGCAGTGTATTGTGTCAATGGTCTGGAGTTCAAGACTGGCAGATGTATTTTATTTTGCTGCTGAGCAGAACAAGGGCCCTGACATACAGTGACTAAGGCACTTTTAAGCAGTTGTAAGTGGGTTTACGTGGGTTTGTGCGATGCTTAGCAATATGGAGCTAAGCGCACACATGCGCACACTTGCTTAATCCCGCTTACTACTGCTTAAAGTGCTTACTCCCGCTAACCCTGTGCTAATTTCTTTGAAAGAAAAGAAAATGGGGAGATAGGAAAGTGCTGAAAAAGGGGGCACAAAGAGGGAAAGACTGTAGGAAAACAAGCTCGGGATGTGGAGGACAGGTGTAGCGAAGGTCCATAGCTGCCCATTTCTTTACCAGCAACAGCTGTGCATATGCAATAAATTTGGAGTGAAATATGAATAGATGGGTGAGGACAACAAAGTATGTTGCACTGCCAATTATAATTATCAGTTTACGTGTCCAGTGTACATGTGTGCGAAATGGGCAGTTATGTATGGGGCGTAATTTTTTTGTGGGTAACGATTGCCCTTTTTTTTTCAGGTGAGAGTGGAAAGTGAGGTTGAGGAAGTAGGTATATTTGGGGAGGTAGGTTGGGGAGGTAAACAGACAAGACAGACAAGACGCATACAGGGGCGGTGTATGACACATGGGGTGCGTGAACATAATTGACGGGGATGGATGTTTGAAATCGCAAGCCCATGAGCCCACAGATGTTAATAGTAGAACTGAGATCACCACCCATGGGTAGTCACCACTGCACCTTCACAGCCCCGAAGGTGGCTGTGCTGGGGGCTGCGTGGGATGGGCAGGCTCACCCGTGAGACATGCTACTCTCGCTTCGAGCTGGCATAGGGGATCAGCAACTGAACACTATATCTCCCTACGCACCACAGCCCAGACCCTTCGAAGGGTGACAGGTGGCCCTTCTCCGCCCATGCTTGCATGGGGGGACGAGCCCCATCCCCTGCAGCTCTTCCACCCGAAGGTGGCACAGGACCAACGGAGGAGGGGAGCCTGGGCTGGGCACCGGACCTGCTGGTGCCAGGTGCACTCGCCAGCTGACGAGGGACAGGTGGGTCCACTGGGACCGGCCTTCCCATACTTTCTGTGATTAGGTGTGTTTAATTACAACATAAACAACAGCATTCCAAATTAGTTGTAACAGCATGCAGTAATATTCCCATTAACCTAACACACCAAGGTTCCAACAGTTGAACAGCAAGCATAGCACATGCATAAATTGAACAACAGTGGACATTACAACAGCATGCAGGGATGACTGCTGGCAACAGGCCACCATGACTGTGGTGTTTGAACAGGGCACATGCATCAAAGTGAATGCAGATATTTATAGAACAATAGGACATATGTCCCAAAAAATGTTTTGAGATTACACATACCCATTGAGTTGTGGAATTGCATTGTTTATGCACATACAGTAGAATGTAGAAAGAAACCTCAATTAACATCTTATAAGTACTTTTAGTCTACACTACAGTCCTATTGACTGCAGGTGTATATCCCCTACATGTATTATTACACTTGGCAACATGCATTAGGTTGTGTAATGGGTTTGGCTAGTTCATTATATACCTGACCTATATCTGACATACTAACTGTCCAGGATGCAGATGTTACTGCTACATATTTATTGTTGTATTTATATTTATTTATCTATATATTTGGATGTGTTCACATGACATTTTCAGTTCAATTTGTACAGAAACCTGCATTTCTTGTAACACACTCACATTTCTGGGGAACAAATTAACAAGCTATTCATGTGCCAGATTTACTTATGCATGCCAGCCAGTAACTGACTGTTGAGGACTGTATATATGTTTCACAGCTACTAGCACTTCCATCACCCACTTTAGATGGGACTGCCCAACTGTGTGTTGCCAGCACTTATTAAAACAGTACTATTTGTATAATGCAAGGGTACAACAACATTTCAAAGTAAGTGACACAGACACATTCCAGGTTTTATACCTTTATTAATTACATTACACACTTTTCCACAGGCTCACTACGTTATTTGATATTACAGTGCATATGGAAGACATATTCAAGATATATTATACCTTTATTAATAGGTTAGAACACTCTTTTTCAGGCTCGCTCACTTATTTTATATGACAGTACCTGCAGAGATATTATTCCAGAGATATTTTACCTTTCTTAATGGGTTACTACGCTCTTTTTCTGGCTCTCTGACTTATTTCATATAACAGTACATGCAGAGGACTTATTCAGGGCATTTTATGGCTGTATTATTGGACTACAACACTTTCTTTCAGGCTCTCTCCCCTATTTTATATAACGATACATGCAGAATAACCATTAACCTGCCTGGTGGCGCAGCCTTAACAGCCTATCTGCATAGGCTAGCTGATTCGCAGCACGGCCACCTGCAGCTGTGAAGTAAATGAAGGGATATTGAGACATACCTATCCATTATACAGAATCAATTATCATTTCTTACATACTGCATTCCATGGCTACCTACTCAGTTGTGAGGCATCTTGCATCCCACAGGCCTCCTGTATCCATTGGTTCAGTAGGTCCTGCTTCCATCTCTTCAGGTCTGCATGGTGGTGATGGACCTGCTCACCAGTCTGAGGAATGCCTGTGACACTGGTGAGGTCATGAGCTAACCGGTTCCAAGTGTCTGCCTTGTCCTCCATCCCTTGGAATTGGCCCTGCAGGAGTCCTGACTCATGACGGTGGACAAGGAGCCAAACCATGTATTTCGACTCCTCGATGCCCCAACGTTGCGCTTGGAAGCATGTACCCTCTCCAGCACCAGCCATTCTAACTGCAGATGTGAGCTACAATCAGTTATGGTGAATATTCCTGCCTATGGGCCTTAAATATGCCGCATGTCCCGCACTTTTTTGTGATTGGTCATTTTTGAACATTCTCGGCTGACTGCAAACCTGCTTAGTAATGGTTAGTCTACCATTTATGAGTATATGTATGTTAACAGTAGCTGTTTATCTTAAGCTGTCATGGCTTAGTGGTTCAGTACTTTGATTATGGTGCACAGAGTCCTGGGTTTCTAACCTTGTCATTGCATTTTATTTTACTACTGTCCAGACAGGCTAGGGGGTGTGGCTGTGTTTAAGCAACTTTGCCATACATTGCTCCACGTTGCCCTAAGGTGCGCTGGTTGGCGCGGTGCGCACCTCTGTGCAAACCGATTGCACTGGGTAAAGCGCTATTTAGCTATGGGCAACTACATTGCACTGGGTAAAGCGCTATTTAGCTATGGGCAACTACATTGCACTGGGTAAAGCGCTGCTAAACTGCGGGCAATTATATATCGGGATCCTTTATAAATATATATTTTGTTCACTGATACATAGGCCATTTCACTGCTTTTTAGTAAAATTGTAATCATATATGTCGGGTATTATTTCATATAACTGATTTAAAACATAAATGGGAAGGGGAATGGTGGGACTCGAACCATGAATTCCTCCTTTTTGTGCGAACGCTCTACCATTACGCTATTGCTATTTGGCGTAATTTGCATAAACATTCCTTCTTATGCTCTTCCATGTCAGGATTGCTAACTGCAGCTAAGCAATAGGCACACCCGCGCACACACGCGCAAATACGGGCAGCTATTTCGGGAATTAAAAAAAATACAATTAATGTTTTACTTTTTATAACTGTGCTGGGGGTTTACAATGTCAGGGAGTGTGGTGTTGGGTACATGGACATTTGACCGGACTCGCTGTTGTGTATTCACATTTTGCATTCCGGACACTTGCAGGGGCGTGGACATTTAGACTGCTCGGCAGTCGGACACACCCCCTGCTTTCCTGCATGGTCCGTTTTAGACTTGCAGTTGGGTCAACATGGCCTCATGAATATTCATGGCATGCTGATGTCATACCGTTCAACTGCAGCCTCCGAGTAAGACTTATTTAGTCTTACACGGAGGATTCGTGAATCCGGGGGAATATCTTTTAAAAGTAGTAACTATCTTTTCCCCTTCTGGACAAAGCATTTTGTCTGATAAGAACAGACATGACAATTTGGAAGAAAATCTCGGCATAATCCCCATTCCTGTTATGTATTATTCTTACAAATGAGGAAATATAAGCTATCACAGTAAACTATCCCAACATTATAAATATTACAGGAGCAGAAAAGAGGAGAGTAAATAATGCTGCATGAGGCAGCGTGGAATTAGATAAATAAAGTCCTAAGTGTAGAGTGACACAGAGGAAGCATGCTGGGCCCATAACCTAGAGGTCAATGGTTTGACACCATCCTCTATTATGGAAAGGGAAGAAATTTTAACACTAGTTGGGTTTGATCCTAGGAGGGTCTTATGCCAACAAATGATTGGTACCAAAGTCACGGCCTTAAACTCAATGCAAAAAAAAAGTATTATCATCCTTTTCAGTAAAAGCAATGTTCCAGATATTTACCACATCAATCGCAACACCTTAAGTATGTTCTTAGTGGTTAGAGGCCTGGGCACAACGGTTGACAGCAGCCTTACTTTTGACTACCATGTCTCTACAGTAGTAAGGAGGGCTTTCTATGTTGTTCATCTCATAAGTAAGGACATTGCCTCCAGAAAAAAAAGAAGTTATGACCTCCCTGTACTCTTCCCTCATCAGACCAATAATAGGTATAATGCCCCTTTTGGTTTTGTACCTTTCCAAGCACATGCAGCAGTTGGAGAGACCACAAAGGTTACTCCAAGGAGAATTCAAGGTCTTCAGCATCTGTCCTATGTGGATCGCCTGAAATCTGTCAATTTACTCCATTTCATACAGACTACTCACAGGCAATCTCTGCCTTGCATATAAGGCAGTCTAATATCTGACTCTGCTTTATTGGAAATGCTGCATATCTGTAAGTCCAATGGCTCATGGGTTACTCACTCTAAAGACCTTAACCTGGTATGTGACATTAATACAACTTGCTGCAGGGACAGATTTATCTCCCAGAGATTACCACACCTATGGAACAGACTCCTAATTCATGTAAAGCAGAGCATCTCTCTGGTGCTCTTCAAGCACAATCTGGACAGTTGGATGGATAACTGTAAATTCACTCAGGGGGGTCCACCTGTAATGTCTCTTGGACAAGGGCAATAGATGCTGATCATGGAAACAAAGGCAGTACTTGACTAGGCTTTTAAGGACGCTATGTCCATTAGCCTAGTAACTTCTTATGATTCTATGATTGCTTACTTTCCTCAGTTAGTAAATTAGTAACACCTGGAGTCTTATAACACTCCAACAGCTACAGCACATTTCAACAGAAGGGTTAATAGAATTTGTTGACCCAAGAAAAGTTGTGACTGTTTTGTTTATATATCTGCACAAACACATTAAAAAGCATAGCATTCATGGTTTATTAGGAAAGAAAGAAAACTAGAGGTCGAAATGGCTTTTATATCTGACGTTTTGTAGATGGTAGGTAGTAATAAAGGCTTCATTAGCAATTCCCTGTAATGTCACCCCCAGATATTGACACACTTCTGTTGATGCTTATGTAGAAAAAAAATCACATTGTATCAGTGCTTCATTTTATGATAACTATAAACATCAAGTGAATTCTAAAGTAAAGGACTACAGTTAGGCATGTTGATGAAAGCAAAACTGTATTAATGTCCTATTCCTCTGGAGTGAAAAAAGGAAGTGAAGAATATACCCCCTCTGCAAAAACACATTTTTCAAATTTCTTTTTTTCCCTCAGTCAGTCGTCAGTAATCTAATCTCATCTTCTTTTCCTTATGATAATAGCAGGACCCACCATAGACTACCACAAGCTAATCCCATCCCATGCTCAGGAACAGAGGAGATCTAGGAACATGGCGCAAAGTTATAATGCTGCCAAGAAGAGTTTTCTTCTAATTCTTCTCTCTCATTCTGCACACTCAGCACACCTTGAGGGTGGGCCATACAATGACCATTAGTAATGAGCCACCCTTTATGTCTAGCAGTGCACCATGGTCACCACTGGGTGACACCTTAGGATTGTTTTCCAGTCTCCTCCAGAGGAAGTAAGTCTGCATGAGTGTGCTGCAAGCAATACACATATCTCACTCTTCTTCATTCTCCCTGCCTGCACCATCAAGCATCTCAGCCACTATTCAAACTCAGGTTGCCAAGCGGTCATTAGGGCTATGTCCCTCTGTGTCACTAGGGCAGGTATAAAACATGTTTTTAGTGCTTATTGTAATGTGCTGGTACAGAATTACTTGCTTTGTTGCTAATTTGATGATTCAGTAGTTAACATTCTGGTCATTATGTCTCAACAAATGAGACAGGAAGAATTGTTGTACATCTATTGATCTTAATTTGGATAGGAAATATTCCAGTCAATCCATATGTACAATCTAACTACAAATCAGTTGTAAAGTAATAATGTACCAGGCCACATTCTAACTATTTCAAGAGCATTACATGTAAGATGTGCTTGTATACAGAGTGTATTTTTTCTATGATGATGATGAATGCCCAAAGTGTTTTCTTGGTGGGTGTTAATTAGTGGCTGAAGGGCTTTGCTGTATTTTCAGGGAAGCTAATTTGACAAAATCCAAGAACCTATGATCTTGGCAATACAAAAACAGTCCATGCTTAGCTAATTATTTACTAATCTCATCCCAAATTTATAACTGCCTGGTAGCACCATATAGACTAAGCCTTTACATTTAGCTCTTCTGACAAATATACTTTGCTTAGAAATGTTTTTCTTTGGTAAATGTGAGATAGCCAAATATACTTCATTGACTACTTTATATTTATCAAAGAAAATATGTTCATTCCTGTACCAAGTGATATAGTTTGGATACAATGAAAGTGGCAAGACTGCAGGAAGAGACATTTCCAAAAGGTAAGTAAATATAGTTTAGATTAATGTTTGAAGACAATGCCCTGCAAATCAATTTCTTTCAATTGATTTGTATTTGTTTTCTGCAACATTTGTCTTCATTCTATATGAGTGTAAAAAATATCATTTAACTGCAACAAAATAATAATGTATGACTGTTATATGATTAATTGGCCTTTGGAGGAAAGGTTTGAGTTGGTTTTATGTCAGTCTACCTGTATGAGGGTTATAAAAATCCTTGAAGTGCAATACAACAGATATCATTTAACTGCAGAAAACATACACAGTTGATCACATCAAATCTATGATGATATTATTCAAGAAAAGTTAAAAATAAAGGATATTTTTTGAATGAGGTACCCAATTAAAAATAAAGCAATATTCCTAAAAGCTGT
Organism: Protopterus annectens; assembly: GCF_019279795.1. Taxonomy (NCBI): domain Eukaryota; kingdom Metazoa; phylum Chordata; order Ceratodontiformes; family Protopteridae; genus Protopterus; species Protopterus annectens. The sequence continues at coordinate 1,650,066,469 of NC_056743.1, read as the reverse complement.
TAAAGATGTCTGTTTATACAGTCTGATATACCACTAGTTTAGTGGAATTCTAATTATATTCAACATAATTCAATCAATTTTTAAGCTGTTAAAGTTTTTCTATCTTAACCCATGGTTTACCTATAGAAATTGCAACCTTATAAAATGAAATATAGTATAGTGTTATTATTTCATTCAATGTGCACTACACATATATAGCCATTTGAGATTTAACAGCAACTCACAATGTATTGTATATTTTATAAGCTATTGAGGATCTTTTGACCCAAATCCAGACTCATAAAAGAAAATCAATTTACTAATCACTGGAAACAAAGGAACGGGTTGTGAACTTTGTGGGCACTTCAAAAATACTGAATTTAGACATAGCAAGTTGGAGTAAATGTAATTTTCTTTATTGATTTTAAGGGCAGGAGACATTGAATTGAACCATGGATTAGGAAAGGTCTCAAGCCAGTGGGAAATTCACATGACAATACCTACAGCAAATGAAATAGAGTTGATGAACCTGTCTCAGAAATAGCAGCTAATAGTAATCTTGAAGTCAAGGTTCTTTTAAAAATGACTTACAGTAGATTTTCTATGAATGAAAACTGACAGTATAAATTTTAGAGGCACAAAAAAAAGGAACCATTGGAGACCATAATGTAAAATTATTCAACACTCGAAAATTAACTTTTCCATTCTGAAATATAGAAATCTGAGATAATACTATTAGCAATTCCTTTCCACAAATTTACGTTGAAGTTCTTATTTCTCAAAAAAAAGCATACAATTATTTTTCTTAATTATTAGCAACTGTTTTTGTACCTTTGTTGCAGTTAAACACCTCAAGTGATAATTTATATGACAGCTGTGTCAGATAGAAGGAAGAGGTCTGATTAGGTCCATTAATTTCAGGCACGCAGTATACAAACACAATTCAGTTAAATGGCCAGTCCACAAATAAAGTGATTATTTATATTTAAGACATAAATTATCATTTGGTGAAACAAATTACTCTAAATAGGATGCTGCATGTTTTTACAGCATGCTTGTTTTATTCACTTAACTGCAGAGCGACCTACAGAAGATCTGACAAGCTGCCTTGACTGTATAAAACAGTTAACAGCAATAAAAACAGCATACATATAATACAAATAAATTACATCAGATGTTGAATAATTGTAAATATTGGCCTAACTACGACTTGTCATGTTAACTTTTTTTATATTTTTTTGAAAATAAAGCAGAAGCCACTAAACACCTACACTGAACAAAATGCAATAATAATACAGTTACCCTTACTTGTATGATCTTGCATATTAATTTCCCAGGGATGTTTTACACTTAGTAAAAGACTTTGATGTAGCGACTCATCAAAAACTGAAAACTAGGCCATATCTTGGTTTCTTGATCAGTTTGTCCATATTCTACAATATTTGTTTAGTAAGTCCCATACCTCTCGAGTGTACTTTATTACAAGGAGCATTCTTCATAATAATCTATGTTCCTCACTGTTCCACATTACAGGGGTCTGTCACATATTTATTGTTTTAAATTATATCCATGGTAAATAAATGTGAATCAGATTAATTCATCAAAAGTGAGCTTTATAAGTGCAAACTAACATATTTTAATGATCCTGTGAGTTTCCTAGTTGATGTTGCTAGAAAGCTGTTAGTATGTGCTCTGAGCAGTGGTGTTCTGCATTCTGGTGATAGAAGGTTGAGAACTAAGACTTAAGCCATGTCTTACACACACACACACACACACACACACACACACACACACACACACACACACACACACACACACACACACACACACACACACACACACACACACACACACACACACACACACACACACACACACTCAGTCAAATAAATCAAATACATTCTTTGCATGTATATTTGATGATGCTATCAGACTTTTATCTTGGACTCGCATTTATTCTCAAGGTTTTTGCCAGATCTGCTTTGACCATGTAAAAATGCAGACATTGCATGAAGACAACACAGAAGATGTAATTCCTAGGAACACAAAATGGATCTTTGTTTTTTTTTGTTTTTTTTTGGTAGACGATACTGTGGATAGATCTTGGACTACAAATTTAATTTTCTATGTCAACATTGCCTCAGCAGCAGATATAGATATCTCATTAGGTCTTATATTTTCAGTCTTGGCCAAGGCTTCTGAGAAGATTAATAATTATAGCTGCACATCAGAAGAGAGGTTTTAATGTCTACCGAATTAGGTGGACTACAAATTGGAAAGATATTAGGAAATACTGAGTTAAGAATAGGTGTATTGAATTGTAAGGGTCTGATATCTGGAGTGGTGTTTCTCAGGGAATGTTATTGTGACTATTCATTTTATATATTTCCATACCTACAGTTGCAACTAGAAATAAGTGTTGGATGCTGAATCTGATGATTATGATGACGCCAAAATAGCCAATATGGTACATTCTAAAGAAAACCAAGTTTCTGTGCAAAAATGTATAGATTAACTTTATTGGTGGACTTTGTTAAATAAGGTTACCTTCGGTTGTAGGAAATGAAGAGTTATGCACTAGGGAACTGGACTGGTGAAGACATTACATGTTTCTGTTTGGGATACACCAGGTTGGTATGCCTATGTGCCAGTATCAATGTATGGTTGTGCACCACTGTTATGAGTTTACAGATGGTAAACTTCCATATCAATGCAGTGTACATATCAGAGATGACACAACCACATCCTGCACCCTAATGTACATGTGTGCATCTTGCCATTGTAATTTTTTTAGATGTATTTGTACTGAAGCAAAGGGACATGGTATTGTCACATATATTCACATATACACACAGGAGATTCTCCCTCAACATTACCAGTTGAAATGGATGCAGCATCAGGCACAGTAGGCCAGGACAATGATGGCAGACTGACCATGGCACAGGTAGACAGAGCAGGGTCAGAATCAGCAATGCTTACAGTGGGGGGCACTGAACCTTTTTCTTCTACATGCACACTTATGGTGACTGTGGAAACCAACCCCTGCATCCTCCATTCCTGTAGAAGGCAGAATATCCATGTCAGTCCATCACAGGGTGTAGTCCTCACTTACATGTTTGCAGTGCAACCACTGACCATAGTTCCCATAGTATAAAGTAGAGGATTTTTGCTTGACATTGACGTCATGACTCTTTGCCACTCTCAGCCTTTGGTGTCACAATGGGTGTCAGTAAGTTGATGTGTAGATCAGTGATCTAGCCACAGACCAATTTTTGCCCATGCCATGACAAAGACGATTATGGAAATGTTTGGAATTTATAACATGCTTGAGGGCTGCAGTCCCTACCTACAGATATGCATATAGGAACCAGGAGTACACATACCTGTAGAGGGCACTGGATGGCAACTTCACATTTATTGTGTCCATCATGAGTTCTGGTGCAACAGCTTACATTGGCCATATCATATGATACAGTCATGAGCCGCAATCCCAGGGCATATTTACACAGTTATAGCATGTCCTTCTGGAGCCTAGAAAGGCCAGCACAATACTCTAGGCTGCCAACATGTGTAGCCTGGCTATAGCCATAGTGGTGCCTAGCACTTCTCTGGCTGAACTGTATGTGCCATGTTGTCTCTGCCATTACTGGTAATGATCTTGCAGTGGCTTGATGGGACCAGCCTTTTGGATATGTCCTCCATGGTCATGTTGCACACCCCAAAGCATGGCATTAAATGACATGCAGAACAACACCATCCTTCCCACTTGGTGTTGATGTCAATGCTATTCTATGATGGGGCAGTACTTGGGGAAGTGGCCATGATCGGTATATATTATGCCAACCTGAGGGTCAGCAACACATGTCTTTTTCAGACTTGAACAATTAACCACCATTTTCTGCATGTGTTTCCCCTGATGCAGTAATGTAGAGCCATCTAGAACATGTGTTCCTATGGCCCATCAGAAAGCTCCATCCAATTATTAGACATTATGTCTATTTCTTCAACTCCCTAGGCTTGTATCTGAAAAAAATGTCCATCTCCCCTATGTAGCTATTTGTATTTCCTCTCACTAAGACCCACCCATATTTCCAAATGATAAGAAATATGCTCTGCCACCACAATGTGTTATGCATGTTAGGTAATGTCTGATGAGGTCATACCTGATATGCAGAGTGGTCAGTCAATGTATAGCACTACATAACCTGGATGTAGTTCTGCATACATTAGATATATTCTAAGTAGTCTCTATCATGGCCCATAACTGTGGTTCAGAAACATCTCTTTGCCAGTAACAAAGTGCACTGTGGCCACTACAGTGGCTACTACAGCCTCACATGGGGTTCCACTGAAGCTGATGCCTCCAAAAAATCCTCATTTTGCTGTCTGTCCACTGCAGGGTGTAGTCAGTCTGCTAATCATAGGATGACTCTATTCTGTAGCAATTTGTGTAGAACAATATTGTGCTGTACAGTACAGATGACAAATGTCTTGGTGCAGGTTTGTGGAGCATAGTACAGCACCACCACCAGAGGTATCTAGGCAATGGAAACATGTCTTCAACATACCAAACACATGCTTAATGATACAGCTTTTTAGGACTTCTTAGCCTTGGATTGAGATTTGTATATAGGTGTTATGATCCACAACTCCAGATCTTTTCTGGTATCACTTCAGGCATGTGACAGTGGACAACATTATGAGAGGACTGTAGTCTGCTCCTGTGCACTTAATTAGATGTTCTTGTGGAAAATAACCCCACACACATTGCTAGTGTAAATCACACATTTGCCAGATGTGGGGATCATGAGACCTACCTAGATGGCTCATGGAGACACTTTTTATATACCCAGCACATTGCACATCACCTGTCAGTAGATGGAATGGAAGCTTTTGTGGCTGTCATACAGGTCACCATGTGTAGCAAGTATTTTGGGTTAAGTCAGTAGCCCCTAGAACCTCATGAGAATAGTCTATATAATAAAATGCTTATACATTGTTGTTTCTCTTCTCTGAAGTCTGTGAGAAGCACATATGATCCTACATATGCTGCAGCATGACATCACATTACTGGTGTATGATTCACAAGGCAGATGCCTGCAAATCTTCTATTGTCCCCCCTGAAGGCCACAGGGAAGTCCACATAGCATAGGATGGTTTATACTACACAGAAGCTAGTGTGCAGAAGGATTGTGATTCCACTTATCCCATGTGATTTCACATAGGGATGGCACATGCCTACAAGCTCCCGTTTGATTCATCTGCCCTTACAGCAGGATTCATCTATGTCTTTGCCAGGGAGGTGATGATATAACAGCTACAATGACTGTCATTATTATCATTATTTAGTGATTGCAATCCTCAATGATTTGCTAGGAAATCAGACATTTTACGAGGAACAAACAAAAATGAGACAAAATCAGGAACATTCTGAGAGCTCAAGGACAATTTCAACCTATCTTCAGATGAATATACATTAGTCAGTGCCACTCAATTGATTAGGATGTCAACTAAATTTGTCAAGAAATGGAGACAATGCCAAAACAAAGTGTATGTGTTTGTGTGTGTGTGTGTGTGTGTGTGTGTGTGTGTGTGTGTGTGTGTGTGTGTGTGTGTGTGTGTGTTGGGGGGGGGGGCATTGGCTCAAAGTCAGTGACAATCTGAAAATATTACTATAATTAATTTATGAAATGAAAATAAATAGATCTAACATAAGCCTTATATATTATTTATATTTAGAAGTATATTAAAAAATTAAATTAAATTAACTTAATATTCAGTAAATCATCATTCATTTAAAAGTGGCAAGTGCAAATAGCGGCTCAACCTATTTGTTTATAGAATAAGTATAGACACTTTAAAACCTTTCTAAAAAATAAATTCAAAAAGAAAGCAAAAAATTATAAACATATAATATTAAAACTAAAAAAAAAAGTATATTATAATTTAATATATTATAATATATAAGCTCAAAAAAAGCAAAATGCATTTACCAATGTATGTATTTACACATCATAAATATATATATATATATATACATCACAATGAAAATGAACACACAATATGACAATATATGAATATATGATATTAATATATAATGACAGCAGTTAGTTATAATCCTGAATATATGCATATAACATGGTATATTCTGCAATAAAAGAACTTTTGTCATTAAAAGAATAACTATTCTTTTTATGTATGGTCAATATAAAATAAACTAATGTGCAGAATGGGTATATATTTCATATATAATGGGTCATGTATAACCCATATGATATATCATTTCATAGAAATTAAATTTAGAGTCAAAATCATCAAAAACATGAAACTCAACCTGTATGCCATCAGTAGTGTGATCAGAAGAACAAATGAATAATGGCTATGGAAAGATACCTAGACTATTCATTAAAATAAATTAAAATAATATGCATTAAATGCTCTAATAGCTTAGCTGGTTTCTAAAACGGAAAGAAATATGATTTAGGCCTGGTGGTGGTATATGTGCCCTGGTTTTTTAAAAAAATCCAATTCCAGTCTCTCGCTAGATATCATATATATTAACACCTTGTCTAGCTGCTATGTCACAACCTGCAATACCTGACACTGAAAGTATGTTCTGAAAAGTCTGTGTGTCTGTGTGGCACATGTCCACTGCATTTCCTGCTTTCACATTCTATTTCTTATCTAGATTCATTTTATTTAGCATATTTATTATTATTAATTATCATTAGAATTAAAAATTAATAAATAGAAATTAGAAATTATAAAAATTACACCTACTAGGCAAAAAAAAAAAAAAAAAAAAAATCTCCTTTTCTTTCTTCAATAAAGCTTTGTGGAATTAAATTAACTTATTTTTTTTTTGTGGTTGGGAAGACTCACATAATTTTTTTTTTCATTGTTACATTTTCTGGTTGCTGAGTCTTTGGGAGGCAAAAGACACTTCTTTTTTGCTTGCTATAATTAATTTATAATATCAATAGAATAGCAGGTTTTGCATCAACTTGCATTTATTGAATAATGAAAATGTGAAATATTAATGTCTAGCATTAGTGAACTACCAGAAAATCAAAAATTTTAAAATGGAGAGAGGGAAAACAAGTCAAAATATCTGAAGTTGAAAGATATGCTGAGTTGTCCCTTGCCCATAATATCTGGTTTCTGCCAAGAAGAAGAAAAAATAATGTATCCCTTAGTATAATGTACCACTTGCTATCCAAAAAAATCCATTTTATCCAGTTGCTTTTACTGTATCTATTCTTACTTTATTACTTTATTTTGCTTTTGCTGCTTGCTCGTAAAGTGTTCAGTTGCATTTATTCTTCTGCATTTCTTGCCACTTGATAGGTTGGTAGCCAGATTAACCTGTAGTTGTTACTCTAAGTCTCTTAGATTTGGTTTAAGGTCTTGGGATTCAGGCCAGTTATTTTAAATTAAGAAGGTTTGTGGTGTACACTCTTATGGGAGAAGAGGATAGCGTCTGCCTACCTGAGCTGGAAATTGCAGGGAGAAGGCATATTGTGCTTCTTGTTCTAAGTGTTTTTGTTCCGGCTTAAGCACTTGTGTTCCTAACCAGTTATTTTACATTAGGAAGATGTGTGGTCTAAACTCTTGTGGCAGGAGAGGATAGCCTACACCCTTCTAATCTGGGAACTGGTAGTTGAAGGCTCATTGTATCTGTTATTCTGAAACTGTCTTAGTTCTGGATTAAGCACCTGGGCTCCAAAACAGTTATGTAACTTTAGGAGGGTTGTAGTCTAGACTCTTGTGGCAGGAAAGAGTGGCAAACATCATTATTTATTTTATTTTATTTTATTTTACATTTGTTGACCAGGCTAGTCTAACTGGATATATGTCCATTTTCAGTAGAGGCCCGGGGAAATAAGCTCCAAGACCTGAATAAAATACAAATACAAATACAAATAACAAATTACACTCTACAAAAAGCAAAAAAAAAAATTGTAAGAGAAAAAAAATAGCAAAAATAGTAAAAAATATAATAAAAATAACCAAGCAATGAATATGTGCAGTAAGGCATAGTGGTTAGCACTGGGTTTGTAAAGAGGACAAGAGTCATAAACAGTGCAAAAAGAAGGTACAGTGACTAATTACAGGTAAAGACAATAGTGGAAAAAGGAAGTTAATTGTGAAGTAAGAGAAAGGAAGTTAGTTGTGAAGTAATTTTACAAGCATTTATTAGGAAAAAAGGTCCAATAAGGAGAAGTAAAATGATGCCTAATAGGGAGACATGAGAGAAGTATAGTAAGACGGAAGCTGTAACAGTGGATAGTAAGCACAAGATAGGCAAGGTCAAATACAAGGTCAAGTACAAGCTTCTAAGCTGGGAATTGCTGGTGAAGGCTTATTGTGTCTGTTATTCTAAATGTCTTTATTCTGGTTTAAGCACGGGTTCTAAACCAGTTACCTTACATTAGGAGGATTTGTGGTCTAAACATTTGTGGCAGAAGAAGATAACCTGCACCCTTCTAAGCTGGAAATTGCTGATTAAAGGCCTTTTGTGTCTATTATTCTGAAGTGTCTTTCTTCTGACTTAAACACTTGGGCTCCAAAACCAGTTGTTTTACATTAGGAAGGTTTGTGGTCTAGACCCTTGTGGCAGGAGAGTGTGGTCTACCCACTTCTAAGATGGGAATTCCTGGTGAATCGCTGCTTTATTTCAACTGTTTTTTGCTGTTGTGACTGCGATTTTATGCACTTTGAATTTCTAGTACTTCTGCATTTTGTAGCAGAAGCTAGATTCAGATTTGCTGAATCTAGACTGTTTGGTATCACATGAGCACTAAATCCAGCTCTTCACTGAGATACTGAAAGATCTGAGACATCTGTTGCTTCCAATTAAGTAGAAGTGCCTGTTTTTGCTCTTATTTGCATTTTACTGTCTGTTTGAATTGTCTGAAATGTTTTTGGCAATATTTTACTGTATACTGTACTAGTTCAGCTGTAGCATAGCCCAGTTTCAGGTTTTCAACTTCTGGATCTGTTTTGTAACTTCCGAGCAACAAATTCAAGCCATCTTTATTGGTGAAGGGCCTTCTGTAACCTTGTGGGAGGAGAGTGCACTCTGGGTCTCATCTAATCGAGGGTGACTGGACTAGAGCTCAGAGACAGCATCCTTATTGTCTAGTTTTAGTTAAAAGGGTCATTTCTTCTTTTATTTAAACCCAGCGTTTGTGCTTGTTTGCATGTAGCTCACCATTGTGTACTGCCATGTAGAAGTGGTCACTGCTTGTGGTTATAGACGCAAACACTTAGCTAGTTAAATTTTCCCTTAACACTTTGCTTGTGGTCCTACACAGGTTTTACGCAAACCTGCTCTACTGTCAGGCGAACACTAAGCCTAGCCTCAGAGATACCTCCACACCTCTCACCCCCTAGCCATTCCTAAGTGTGACCTCTTTTCCTGACCATATTAATTTACCTAACACTATGAATGGACAATTTTCCACAGTTTCTCCAACCAGATTGGTCAACATGGGCATCCTGAGGCAGTGTAGCAACTGCCTCATGATCACCAAAAACCCTCTACTCCTAGTCCACACAAACTCAACATGTGAGAGATACAACTATATTAAAACCCTTGAACCCATGCTTTCTCATGCACCAGTCAGTACATACGACAATGAGCAGGTTGTCAGCATGCACACCTCATCTCATACTCCTACATATGTGAAGCTTCTCACCAGAATCATACCTAAACACCAGAGACCTCCCAAACACAAATGCAAGCATGCTACACATAAAACTTATCTGCAGAACATAATACACATAATAGCTCATGCACCAATGCCTCACCTGTCAAGCCCTTAAGGCAAAACACAAGACCAAACATATTAGTCATAGGTGAGTCCATTGTGAGACAAACAGATCTCATCAGGCTTGATAAGGAAAAGGTCATGGTCAGCAATCTGTCAAGTGCCAGGATCCACCATATCACACATGCACTCAAGTGTCTCAACAACAATTACTGTTATGACTCTGTCATAGTCCATGTTGGTGTGAAAAACTTGAGGCGCACCTCTATGGACTATATGAAGAGAGACATGACTCAGCTCTCAGACTATGTGTCTCAGGCAGGTAAGTCCCCAGCCTTAAGCAGCATTTTACCTTCACCTAGAATGATGCCTCAGTACAAACAGAAAATGATTGACTTCAATAATTGGCTTAGCTTCTGGTGTCATTCTAAGTGGATCCAGTATCTGTTTGCCTGAGATTACATGATTGACAGACATTAATGCTTTGCCGGGGTGGTCTTCATCTGTTACCCCTAGGATTTTGGCTACTGGCTAAGGCTCTTGCCACCCCATAGTGCCTTTTTTAGGCAGTGTCTCAAGGACAAAATTCCTGATGTAAAAACTTCATCTAAAAACAACCCCGACATTGTGCGGCTAAATGCTAGGTGTCTTAGCATAAAACTGCTCTCACTGGAAGCAGTCCTCACCTTGGAAGATGCAGACATTTGAGCAGTCAAGGAGACATGGTTCAAGGCTGTGGAGAACACCCCAGCCACACCATGTTAAATCTCCTTCCACACATTCAGACCACAAACTAAAGGAGTGAAAACTAAAGGAGGTGGTGTATCAATATTCATTAAAGATAAATACACCTTCAGACTGGTTAAATATGATGATTCCTTGGAGATACTTCAGGTGCAATTAACTGTTGGTAGGACACATATTCAAGTCATTGCCAGCTACAGGACCCCTCCATGTATCAGGGCACCCACTCTGCCTATTTGGTTCTACTTGAGTCTATCATGATACATCCAAACACCATGGTTTTGGGTGACTTTAACTACCCATCCATTGACTGGGTAAATTACAAATGCTCAAACTCACTTGCCCAAATTTAACTCCAATGCCCTGAAACAGGTAGCTGACATCCCCATAAGGGGTGAGAAACTTCCTCGATCTGGTGCTTATGGATATGGAGGACCTTTGTACCAACCCCACCTTGGGGTTTTCCCTGGTGAGATCTGACCACAAATCAGTCTCATTCACAGTAACTATCACACCCCTAGCAGCAACTAAACTAAAAACCTTCTCCAAAGCTACAGAATAGCATAAATAGTTTTACTGCACCTCCCCCCTCAAATGGAACTGGTAATTATGCCGAGTTCTGCACCAATGCTTTATACAAACACCTGTTACTAGAAATATACTAAACAAACATTCCTCAAAAAACACCGGTCGGAGAAATATCAGATGAAAAATATCCTAGATCATGTCATAAACTAACTGGACACATACAAGAGGACAACCAGAAACAACCCCCAAACAAAAAGACCACACATGAAAACAATCCTAAAGCAAATCACAACGACTAACACTGAGAGAAGATCACAGCCCCACCCAGCCCCCGGAACCACAACCAGAACTGTCTAAAGCAAACTTCATGCCCCTAGTGGACTGCATGGAAAAACACATCCCTAATGAGCCCAAGACTACAAACCAAGCTGCCCAAGACAGTTTCCTGGGATGCTTAATCACGCAAACTCTAAACAAACCAAGTCAGGAAACATGTTAAGACGTAGAGGCACAAGCTTAAACCAGATAACATAAAATCCATAAAAAGATAAGGCCTTGATCAAACACCATAAAAATAAAGACACACAAAAACACAAAAGAGAAAAATAGATAAAAAAAAGAATCAAAAATCCAAAAATGAGACAAAATAAAATTATAAGTCAAAAATACGAGCAAACCATAAGGTAGAACCAAACAGAAAAAATCCAAAATTGAAACCCCAGTTCAAAACAAACATGAAACTCAGGTTTAGTACAAAGAAACCTGAAAAAAACAGAGATATGCTCAGAATTAGTCCAAAGCAGCAAGACAAACTCAAGATAACTATCAGTGCCAACATCAACCTCTCCATCTCGCTCCAATGCAGAGGCCTCCCCCGCAATCTCTAAGACATGACACTCTCTCAATACTCTCGGTGAGCCACCGAAAGCAGCTGGCATGAACTCAATGAGGAACTAAACCCAATTGCAAAGCAGCTGGCATCACTTCAACGAGGAATTAAACCTCCCCAAACTCCAGCAGCTGTTTAATCTTTAGTGATACCACAAAGGTAAGCAGGCATGGGTGGCACTAACTACTGATCCCACTTCACAAAGTACCAACTGCAAAGCTATGGAGCAAAGCCGCCCCATGCTCATTAAACAAGAATACATATATGGAGACATAGGGGATACGACAGAGTTTGGCTCATTGAAGGGCAGATCAGGACTTGCAGACATGGTCTTGAGCTTCAAAACAGTCACCAAGGCCTTTTTGACCTTACGCCATCTTTGATACAACTTACACCATACAGCCAAAAGCTTTCTACCAGCCCTACCAAAAACCCATACCTAGAGAAACCGGTATACTTAAATGTAAAACCCATACCAGATTAGATGGGTACAAAATGGCTAAAAACAAAAACCAGACTCAACAGCACAGTGGGCAACTGGTCAAAGAACAGAACCCACAGGGTCCTGTTAGAGTTGCTCTACTCCTCCAGGCCCCGTCCCCAGTCATCTACTTGCATCTTCTGTAGAAGTACACAGTAACTGCTAACTCACAAGTTCTGCAGATGACTGGGATGCATACAAACTAGTGAGAAGAGAGGGTCTAGATATCCTTGCAAGGTTCAAGTATGAGGGGGACCATACAGATACATAGCCTAAGCCTGAAGAGCCATGGCAATAGCAATAAATAATGGCATGGTAACATGCAGAAAAACAAAAAAACATAATACAACCAAACAAGGTTAAGGTGGCACCAAACTCAAGATGGGGGACCCAGACTGGGGTCAGGGGACCAAGGTTGACATTGACAGAAAAGAAGTGCCTCTAAAACACCCACATTGCTAAAGTGGTTCACAAAGAGATCACATGAGATTACGTGGTTTGATCAGATCCATTGTTATTATTCTTTGTCATTCGTACCAATGAATTCCCCAATCCCCGAGTATGATGCCCACACCCCCCGGGATGTATCTCACCCCCACAAAACTCCTCACCAAAAAGACAAAAGGAAAGTCTCACCAAAAGGATAAAAGCAGATCATATGCCGTCATGCTGCCCTCAGCCAGCTCTATTTCTGCATTCAGTCATGTGCCTCCTGACATAGGGTGCCTCCGACATACAATACAAGGCCATGTCCAACCATAAATAAAATCCAAAATCTACAAAAATCAACTAGAAACAGACTAATTAAACACTTAGCAAGCAATTATAAAATAGACATGCTGGATAGGGAGATTTGTCAGGATAGATTTGTCACCCAGAGACTTCTATGTTGTCGATAAATGCCCAGAGCACCTTGCTGGCTCTGTTCAAGAAGAATCTTTGACCGGGTGATTGGGGATCGGAGGTTTACCCCCCGGGAATCATCTCTGTCCTCTCTGCTGACAGCACAACAACCAAATAAACACAGTACAGTATTTTTTTTGCATATATAAGGTAAAAACAACTGGAGCTAGCTAGGCTTATAAATGCCTTAGGGCAGATAGCCTAGTATAAACCTATGAACCTATGAACCTATGTATAACTACATTGACTTGGCCATATCTGATAGGACCAAAACAAGCTCCTCAAGGAAGAGCAAACCTGCCTGGTGGACATCTGCCACTAACAGGCTTTACAACAAGAGGAATAAATTGCTGTCTGAGTAAGAGGGAGTGAGCCCTAAACTGGAAACACTCCTAACACAGCTTAAACAAGCAAATAAGAAGTGAAGTCCTCCAAAGCAAACTATGAATCCAAATTAGCTTCCTCAACTAAGGACAACCATAAGGCATTCTTTAATTACATATGTAATCTAAAAGGAAAGTCCCAGATTTGTGCCAAACTGGTAGTTAATGATACTGCATATACTGAGCCTGTGAACATAGCTAACCTGTTAGCTGACAGGTTCTGTGAAAACTTCACCCCCTGTCCCCACCACAAGTACCCCATGACATCCTTACCACCTGTCTCCTACCTTGTACTTCCAAACAGCAGGTTGTAAATGCCCTCTCTAAGGCCAAACACACAGAATCTATGGGACCTGATAACATCCTGGCTATACTCTAAATGGGCTCCAACAACAATTAGCAACATCATTGGGTCATTGCGTGCTCTTTTTATTCATAGTCTAAATGCCAGCTTCATCCCAGCTGAATGGAAACAGGCCACTGTTATTCTCTTCACAAAGGTGGTGCTTCCACTGACCCCAGAAACAATAGACCTATTAGCCTGACTAACCTTATCTGCAAGGCCATGAAGCAAATCATCATGGACCTTATCAATAAAGATATAAAGATATAGATAATCTCCAAACATTTGTTTCTACTCAGTTAAACCTGTTAAACCTGGTGGACTTCTTCAAGACATTCAGTAAGGCCTTGCATAAGGGGAAATCTGTGCATACAGCCTACCTAGACTTAGCTAAGGCATTTGGCACTATCCCCCACTCAGTCATCATTGACAAACTCACCTAGCCAGGTATCATCCCTTATATCATTAGATGGGTAGGAAACTGGCTTACTGACAGAATCCATATAGTCAAAATAGGGGAATCCACCTCCAACAGCAGACCTGTAACCAGTGGTGTTCCACAGGGATCAATCCTGGGACCTCTGCTGTTTGGAATCTATTTCTATGACGTGCAATCAAAAACTATAGGTCTGCAGCTGACAAAGTTTGCTGATGGCTGCAAACTTGGAGCAGTCATAGAATCTCCAAATGATGCCAGGTTTCTACAAGAGGATCTTACACAAACAAATGATTGGTGCCAAAGTCATGGCCTTAAACTCAATGCAAAAAAATGTATTATGATCCTTTTCAGTAAGAGCAATGCTCCTACTAACTACCACATCAATAGCAACACCTTAAGCATGCACTCAGTGGTGAGACACCTGAGCACACAGGCTGACAGCAGTCTTACCTTTGACCACCATGTCTCCACAGTGGTAAGAAGGGAATTCCATATTGTTCATCTCATAAGTAAGGGCATTGCCTCCAGAAACAAGGAAGTTATAACCTCCCTGTGCTCTTCTCTCATCAGGCCAATAATTGAGTACAATCCCCCTTTTGACATATGACTTTCCAACAGTTGCAGTAACTGGAGAGACCACAAAGGCTCCTTACAAGGAAATTTTAAGATCTTCAGCATCTGTCCTATGCAGATCGCCTGAAATCACTGTCACTTTATTCTATTTCATACACACTACTCAGATGTGATCTCTGCCCTGCATACAAGGACATTTCTGACCCTGCTTTATTGGAAACACTGCATATATGTAAGTCAAATGGTACACAGATTACTCGCTCTAAAGACCTTAATTTGGTATGTGACATTATTAGAACCTACTGTAGGAACAGATTTGTCTCCCAGAGGTTACCACATCTTTGGAACAGACTCCCACTTCATGTCAAACAAAGCACCTCATTGGACCTCTTCAAACAGTCGGGACGATTGGATGGGTAACCGTAAATTTACCCCAGTGGTTCCACCTGTGTCCTTGTTGGACAGGGACAATAGGTGATGATCATGGAAATAAAGGTAGAACTTGTCTAGGCTTCTAAGGGCCCTAGGGCCATTAGCCTAGTAACTTCCTATGATTATATGATCTTGTTTTCACACTGATTTTCAGTCCTTCTCATATCCACGTTATTCAGTCCAATGTTCAAAATTTCTGATCTTTCTGCTCAATCTCACCAGTGATATATGCAATGAATCCTCATTTGCATTGTATCTTGTGAATGGGATAGAGATTATATTTTAGAACATATGACATATTGAAGGTGAGTGCTGCAGTAGTAACATTTTTTTTCTCTTTCCATGGAGAAATAAATAAATAAATGTAGTTAAGCCATTGAAGTACCCAGTCCAAATGGCACCCTAGGTGACAACCTAGTCCACCTGTCCATAAGACTGGCTATACTCTGGTCTTGTTTAAATGCAAAGGAGATGCACACAGCTTCAAATTCTAATCCCTCTCATACAAGAGCATGTTTCCATGGATTTCTTCTAATTCCCAGTATAATTCTGCTGCTGTATGAAATAATATGAATCTCTGAATCTAGGTGCATTAGTAAAATTGTTTCAAGAAGTAAAATGCCTCTGATGGATTAAATTTTATTAAAGCAAAAGAAATTCAGTATTTTAACAATAAATAGTTCAAATATGGTAAACAAGGTTCATAGGTTCATAGGTTAGAACTTTGCAAGGATGTACAACCAAGTTTCCCTTTTCTTATATATAACAGTCAGTGAACTCTGATCATTTTGAATCACTCAGCATGGTGTGACACAGTTTTGCAAACTGTGAAGGTGGTTTATGTTTTTTAGTTGCTGAGAAGATCCTATGTCAGACACCATACTATGTGGCGTTACTAATTACAAAATCTTTATGGGTTGATTCAGGTCAAAAAAGCCAGACCCTACTAGCTGTATCCATGTTGTTTTTGGCCTTTTTCTGTTCTTGTCAGCAGTGCATAAGTGGATTGCTTGGCTATACTTCAGATACACAGAGTTTAAAAGCAAGCCTGATGTCCCTAAACATCAGGGTACATACACAATATCTGAAATGCCATAAACATGCCATATCTACAGCTAGTAGTATTTGACTTTATTGACCTGAGTGCAGCCATACAGACTTGAAAAGTGTAAGAGGTATTCATAAGTATTTGGATGCCATGTAGAGGAAACACTGGTATGCCTATAAGGGGTCATATACATATATCCCATGTACCTCCACTACTATTGTTAAGGAACTACACAGTTAAGACTCTAGCACGGCTGATTTGTGTTGCAGTTTTTACTAAATGGTTTGCTTGGCTGACCTGTTTTGTCCTTTATTCTAGCTGTCTAGAGTGAGATATTATAATCACGTCTAAAAATCTAGGAGTAAAGTATACCAAAAGCTATGAGAAGGAAGAAAAGGCAACTGAAGAAGGAAGATCTTGCTTGGATCCACACTGTGCAAAGTCATGTATCATTTCATGCTGTGTTACAGAGTGGAAGGGTACCTACTGCTAATAGGTGATAGATTTATTTGAAAATAGGGGAGTCTGTAGGGTACATTTAGAAGACTGTGCATAACAATCTTTTATTAGCTTCTCTAAACAGGAAAATTCAAATGTCAGAAAAGAATATGCAGATGATGGAGTACCTGGGTATATTAAAGGCACACAAGGAATTGAATGTGGGATCAAGTAACTAACATACTATGAAGAAGAAAACTGCGACTGATAAAAGAAAAAGGTGGAAAAGATGGTGGAAACCGAAATAAGCTTTACATCACTCTAGCTAGATGGGCAGTGGAGGGTAGGAGGGTGGGTGAAGGATCAAAATAAGGTTTACATCACTCTAGTTAGATGGGCAGTGGAGAGTCGGAGGGGGGTGAAGGATTCCTGCTTATCTAGTTGGTGCATTTGTTTTGATTCTTCACAGTTGGTCATCAGCCGCACCCAGAGATCTTGTCTTATTCTCTTCTTCTAACAAACCAAACTAGTCTCCCTAGACTGATTCTCACCCCAAACTAGTCTCCCTAGACTGATTCTCACCCATGTTCAGGGCCTGTGAGGAGACGGAGTGTCTCTGTGTCAGAGTCATGGGGTTGCTGAGGATTGTATTTTGCTCATAAGTTGTTAACCATCTGAATGCAGTCTTTCACTAAAGTGAGAAAAAGAAACTGGAGATAAAGCATTTGGATACAGGTTATGAGTAAGAAATATAACCAATACAAGAATCAAGTAAATTCCAAAACTCGGAGCTTGAGGAAGGTGTGGGGGAGGGAGCTGACACTGCTCTCAAGAAAGGGTTACAGATGGTACATGAAGTAATGAGGAATAGTTAAGATGGTAGGTAAATAATTTGTCAAAGGATGAAACAGAGAAGACTGTAACAGACTAGAAATGCATATTAATTAGATGACAATAAGATTTTTCAAGATATTTTTCACAGAGTGGGAGAATATGGAATGAAACCCATACATGGAACTGAAAGAGGAAGTTCAAAGTATTGACAGAACTAGAGAAGGATCTTGTGTTTGGGGAAAGGGAGTTTAAGGAAGAGGCAACAAAACTGAAGAAAAAGAAGAGAGATACTGGCTAGATGCATGGAGGGCAAGGTATATGAGGTAACAAATATACTTTTTTATTGATAAGAGTCAAAAAATAAACAGACTAGACATATTTCTGATGAGGAAACAGAATAAGAAGTTATGTACTCACCATAACGTTTCATCTGAGTAGGTGACTTCATTTGTCTGCAACCTGTGGGTCTTGGATCCGATATCGGATCTGAGCCGGCAATTTTATACAGCTATGGATCCGAGCTCCTAGCTCCTCTCCTCATCCATAATCCCCTGCCAACCCCAATTGAACTCAGATCAAGTTTGCCCTCCTATATACCTGAAAAGGTATCCCAAAAAGGAAAAGGCAGGAATAACACTATGATCTAATTCTTCTGAAGGCCAGGGGGAAGGAGGGGAGGATGGTTGCAGACAAATGAAGTCACCTACTCAGATGGAACGTTATGGTGAGTACATAACTTCTTAATCTGAAGTAGGGACTTCATTTGTCAGCAACCTGTGGGATAGAGTCCTCAGCTACCTGAATCTTGGGTGGCCATCATGGAAGGATGTTCCGGAGCACTGCGGAGCCAAAGGATGCTCTACCTCTGGAGGTGACATCCAGCTTGTAGTGGTGAATAAAGGTATGAGATGAGGCCCAAGTGGCTGCCGAGCAAATATCATCCAAAGGGACTCTAGATCTGAATGCAGCAGAAGTAGATATGGAACGAGTGGAGTGAGCACGGACCCTTTGAGGTGCGGGCCTCCCAGAAGCCTCATAAGCTAGACGGATACATTGGGAAATCCAGTGTGATAAGGTGACCTTCGAAACAGCTTTACCTAAATTGAATTTAGAAAAGGAGACGAACAGCTGATCAGATTGTCTGTGACCAGCAGTCCTATGAATATAGAAACGCAGCTGCCTGTGCACATCTAACGAGTGCAGCTTGTATTCTCCTTTATTCTGGTAATTAGGGAAGAAAACAGGAAGATTGATGGACTGATTGATATTGGTTTCTGAGGCCACCTTAGGTAGGAAAGATGGATTGGTCCTGAGGTACACTCTATCCTGATGAAAAACCAAATAAGGGGGTTTTACGGAAAGAGCTTGAAGTTCTGAAACTCTTTTCGCAGAGGTGATGGCTACTAGGAATGCTGTTTTCCAAGACAGGTATTTAAGATCAGCAGAGGCAGCTGGTTCAAAGGGGGAAGCAGTCAAGGCCTGAAGAACTAGCGATAGATCCCAAGGGGGTATGGCTTCTCTGATCGGGGGCCTAAGCAAAAAGTTACCCTTGAGGAAGGTTTTACATAGTTTAGCTGACATCAAGGGACCAGTCTCGTGTCCTACATTGTAATGGGAGATGGCTGCCAATTGTACCTTGACTGTCGAACAGCTAGCCCCTTGCTGAAAAAGCCCTGTAAGGAAGTCCAAAACTGACGTTAGCGGAGCAGTGAAGGGGTCCACATTATGATGCTCCGCCCAAACAGAAAAGCGCTTCCATTTACTGCGGTAAACCTTCCTGGTGGAAGGTTTATGTGCTGCCACCAAGATGGCTTTGACTGGAGAGGAGATACCGGGAGTCCTAATTAAGAGTGGAACTGGAGCAGCCAAGCTGTTAGCTTCAGGTTGTCCAGATTCGGGGTTGGTAAGCCTGATGGGTGGGAGATCAGATCCAGACTGGGATCCAGAATCCAGGGAGGATTCACCAAGTGAGACCACAGGTAAGGGAACCAAGTTTGTCAAGGCCAGAATGGGGCAATGAGGATCATCCTGCTCCCCAACTGAGAGGCTTTCTGTAACATCTTTAGCATCAGGGGTAGAGAAGGATAGGCATAAAGTAGACCGGGCAGCTATGCATGCACTAGAGCGTCTCTCGGGGCTTCCCCTGTTGGGGGAATCAGGGCGAAGAAGTTGTCGCATTTCATATTTGAGGGAGAGGCAAAAAGATCGCAGCAGGGTTGCCCCCATTTTGCAAAAATCTGCTTCACTACAGGGGAGTTGAGAGACCACTCATAAGGGGAAAGACTAGTGCGGTTGAGTTTGTCCGCCAGGATGTTGGACCATCCCGGAATGTGCATTGCGATTAGAAAGCGGTTGGTCTAGATCACCCATTCCCACACTCTCATGGCCTCTCAGCAGAGAGGATAAGACCTGGTTCCCCCCTGTTTGTTGATATACCAGACAACTGACATGTTGTCCGTCTGTATCACAATGGTTCCGACGGGAAGAAGGTTGTGAAGTGCTTGCAATGCTAACAGCACCGCCCTCATCTCCAGAACATTGATATGCAGGGAGGTCTCTGAGTCATTCCATGTGCCTTGGACTGTTCTGCCTGAGCAATGCCCCCCCCACCCGAGGCGAGAAGCGTCCGTGGTCACTGTGACTAGGGGAGGTGGAGCGCAGAAGGGCTGACCTGTGGTCTGGGGAATGCAGCCACCATAACAGAGCCCTCCTGCAAGCTTTGCTGATAGAGACAGGGTGGTGAAGAGAGAGAAGCTGGAAGGACCACTGTACTTGAAGGGTCCACTGTAACACCCTCATGTTTAGGCGAGCGCACGGGAGGAGAGTAATTGCCACTGCCATAGAGCCCAGTGCCCTCAGGACCAATTCCGCGGGTTCCTCTGATTGGAGGATGGCCCGCACATGAAGACTGAGGTTCTGTAGTCGTTCCAAAGTGAGGTAGACTCGTAGACTCCTCATATCTAACCTGGCCCCTATCAAGTCTATCACTTGTGTTGGAGCAAGGGAGGACTTGTCCATATTGATCGTGATGCCTAACTGGGGGGCTAGGCGAAGAAAAAAATCTCTGGCTGAGCAGAGTAGATGCCTTGTTGGGGCAGTCAGGAGCCAGTCATCCAGGTACGGGAATACCTGCATTCCCTGGAGTCTCAGGTGGGCCGCTAACACTGCTAAAACTTTGGTGAACACCCTGGGAGCTGTGGTGAGGCCAAAGGGAAGGACCCTGAACTGATAGTGGTTGGCTCCCAGCCGGAAGCGGAGAAACCTCCTGGATCGCCTGTCCATTAAGATGTGGTAGTACGCATCCTTGAGGTCTATACAGCACATCCAGTCGTTCTCCCGTAACAAGGGGAGAATGGATTGAAGAGTGACCATTCGGAATTTCTCCTTGGTTACCTCCAGGTTCAAGAGGGAGAGGTCTAGGATTGGTCTCAGGTCCCCCGTCTTTTCTGGTACCAGAAAGAACCTGGAGTAAAACCCTAATCCGAGCTGGTCTGGGGGGATGGGTTGGATGTCCCTTTTTTTGAGCAGCTGCCAGATTTCCACGGCTGCAGCCTCCCTCTGATCGGGTGGTACATCGGGGAGGTTCTTGAGTCTGGGGACATGAAGCATAGGGATTTTGTAACCTCTGGATATAATCCGAAGCACCCAGCTGCCTGACGTAATGGACTCCCATGCCCCCAGGTGCCTCGAGAAATGCCCCCTGACTACCTCCAGAGTGGAGCAGTCAGGCAACCCTTCAGTGCTGTTGTGTGGGCTGATCAGAGAAGGATTCTCTGGACCCAAAATTTCTCGGTGCCCCTCTGTCTCTAGGGCGGTGTCCTCCCTGTCCTCCTCTGCCACGGAAGGACTGGTTGTCTGGAGCAGGTTGGGAATGCTGTGATTTCCGGAACCACATCTTCTTCTGTCCCTTTCGGTTCTTGGAAAAGGACCTCTGGGGAGCAGAGAAGCGGACTCCGATGGCAGACAGCATCTTCCCGTCTTTCTCGCTCTGGACAAGTGTCTCACGAACGGTTTTGCCAAACAAGGCAGAACCATCAAAGTGGGCATTTGCAAAGGACGCCTTAAAGGGCTCCGCAAAGTCACAATGTTGGAGCCAGGCCTGGCGCTTCATCACTAGGCCCACTCCGCTGGCTCTAGCGGCTCCCTCAGTAGCGTGAGACAGAAGCCGCATAGAGGTATTGGAAACAGATCTCAGAGTGACCATACGAGTGGAGTACAATTGCTTGTCCTCCGCCGACATGGACTCCAGGGGGGGAAGCAGCGTATTCTTTAATAAGATCGAGCTGCATCCTGATGACATGTGCCATGTAGTTCAGAGACCTTACCGAGAAGGTCGCTGAACTGAATACCCGCTTCCCAAAGCGATCCATCAATCGAGACTCCTTGCTCAGAGGATGGATCGAGGGGCTCTCCTGAGCTAGTTCCCTCTTAGTGGCTGCCGCCATCAACATGGCATCTACAGGGGGACCCTTGCTCCAGTGGGGACGGTCTGCGGGGGGGCTTCCTAAACACACACGCAAGTTAAAAAGGAAAGATTTTCTGCTTTTATAAACAAGTTTTTGAGACCTTATATGAAGTCGCCAGGAGCTCTGCAATCCAGCTGTCTCTTCTAAAAGTGGCAAACTAGATCTGAGGTCAATTGGGGTTGGCAGGGGATTATGGGTGAGGGGAGGAGCTAGGAGCTCAGATCCATAGCTGTATAAATAATTGCCGGCTCGGATCCGATATCGGATCCAAGACCCACAGGTTGCTGACAAATAAAGTCCCTACTTCAGATACATTGTTTTGTGACTGGAGCTACCATTAGGCAAAGAGGAGTCTTTGACCCATGTTCAGGGCCTGTGAGGAGACTGAAGCTTCACAGGAAGATGGAGATGAATAGCTCAAGATGAATGTGATTGAATGAAAGAGAAATAATAGGACCTGTTGAACTTCATAGAAAGAAATAGTATAGGAGAATGTGAAATAAGGAATGGAAGAACTATGAACTGGTTTGGATGGAGGAGAAAAGTGCCATTGAAAAGATGATTGATGAAAAGGCCAAGGAGGTTCAAAAAGTGACAATGCATGGAAATAGGTTATAAAAGCAGTTAAAAGAAATTTTTATGACATGACTCTGGGAGAATTTGGAGAACATCAATAAAAATCATTTACTCCTTTATATACACTCAGATAACTCAGTCGATTCAATAGTAAATTACATTTTCAACACCAACCCTTTTAACATGTCCAAAAAATAATTTTAATTGAATATGTAATATTCTGCTTTTACTGTACAAGTTTTAATCTGTTCTAACTTTCGAATAAACCATAAATAAGAAACAAATCTGCTTTATCAGTCTCATTGCCTGTAACAAACTCATACATTTCATAAAACACTATGGGTCAGATTCCATAGGTTCATAGATTCATAGGTAGGTACAAGGCTATTGGTTTTAGGGCCTATATAAGCCTAACCAAAAGGGTACCCTGGCTTTCGCCACCCAAGAAAATTATTTTCCTATGCCCCTGTTGAGCAGAGCCACAGAAGTGATCTCTGGGGTGAACTTCCTACGTCCCATCCAATCATCAAGATTTTTCTTGAAGAGTGCTAATGAAGAGCTCTGTTTGACACATATAGGTAGTCTGTTCCAGAGTATGGGAAGTCTCTGGGACAGGAAGCTATCCCTCCAGCATGTTCTGTTTATTGTGGTGACAAGGTTTAGGTCCCTAGAGCATGTAGCTCAGAGGGATTGGGATTTTTCTAAGTGGAGCATGTCCAGCAGCTCTGGGTTTGACATAGCTTTGTATGATAGGCAGAGATCACCTCTGAGTAGGCGATATGCGATGGAGTAAAGCTGGAGTTTTTTGAGACAGTCTGCGTAGGGCATCTGTTTGAGGCCAGTAATCCTCTATGTGAGGTATTTCTGTGGCCTTTCCAGTTGTTGTAGATGTCTTGTGAGGTACATACCAAAAGGGGCGTTGTACTCTATAATGGTCTAATGAGTGAGAGTAGAGGGGAACAATGACCTCTTTTTTTCTCGATGAGAAAACTTTTGTGATGAGGTGAGCCACATAGAAGGATTTCCTGACCACTGTGGCGATCTGATTATCAAAGGAAAGACTAATGTCCACCTGTGTCCCAAGGACTCATCACACTTTTGGCATTAAGTAGACTACCACTTTTGTGGTAGTTCATGGGTACAGAGTTTTTACCAAAGGGGATGACAATGCACATTTTGGCATTAAGCTTCAGGCCATGGCTTTGACACCAGGCATCTGTCTCAGTGAGGCCCTTATGTAGTATGTCCACATTGTTAGGAGTTTTGATGATCTCCTAGTTTGCAGTCATCTTCAAACTTTGTTAGTCAAAGACCTTCTATGTTAGCCTGTACTTCAGAGAAGTAGATACCAAACAGAAGAGGACCCAGGATAGAACCCTGTGGTACTCCACCTGTCACTGGTCTGAAGTCAGATTTGGAGTCTGCTACTTTGACAGTGTGGGTTCTGTCTGTGAGCCAGTTGGCAACCCATCTTGTGACATAGGGATTTATACCTAGTTTAGTGAGCTTATCTATAATTCCAGAGTGGGGGATGGTGTTGAAAGCCTTGGTGTGATCTAGATAAGTTGTGTGAACCACCTTACCCTCATCTATGGCTTTGGTGACTGCTTCAAAGAAGTCAATCAGGTTTAGGAGACATGATCTGCTTTTTACAAACCCGAACTGGGTAGGGTCCAGAGTTTGGAGATTACCAATGTCTTTGTTTATGAGTTCCATGATGATACATTTCATGGCCTTGCAGACCAGGCTCGTCAGGCTTATGGAGCAGTAGTTCCTGGGGTCTGTCATGGCTCCCCCTTTGTGGAGTGGGATAACCGTCATGGTGCGCCATTCAGTGGGCACAAAGCCTGAGGTGAGGCTATGATTGAACAGTTCATTCTGTAGTTCATGTAGAACACAGCCTGGGATATTGTCAGGTCCCATGGATGCTGTTTTCTTGGCTTTGGAGAGTGTGTTTTTTACCTATGCAGCCATGATTACAGGAACTTTACATTCTTCCGGTATAGAGATGGGCCCTCTAGGGGGTGAGAGGGGGGAAAAGTTAGCACTGAACCTATCTGCCAGGATGTTGGCAATATCAGTTGGTTCTGTATATCCAAAAGCTATTTGAGGACAATGCAATACACCAAAGGAAGATGTCAGTGGACCAGCTGCTGATGCAGTTTCAGACGACACTCTGAAAGTAGCCAGAGTACCTAACTATTCAATGCAAGATAATTATGGATTCCATGCATGCCCATCGGATTCCAAAATACAATGTTTGCACCCAACACAACTTAAATGCAACAAAACTGCTATGTCAACTCTGTTTCCAAAATCCTTGATATATGTTATACAGCATCACAAGGAAACAGAAGCTACTACTATGGATTCTGTCATATACAGTAATAATGCTGCCAAAAAAGAGAAAGAAACAAGAAAACAAAAAAATGCAACTTAGAGTGAATGAACTGCAATAATACAAGCCATAGATGAGGATGTGACTGTACATCCTAGGATGCAGCCAGCTAGAATGAGAGCAAGGCTGCAACTGAACCATGTGTCAGACCAACAAATAATCAACAGGTACTGGCTAGACAGACTACTGGTGCAGACTGTCTGCAACATGTGTGCCCCACACATGTCTTTATTATCTTGTGAGGCAACACCACCCTGGATGTACTTGCATCTGGGTATTCCAAAGACACATGGGAAATGCTGTGGGAGTTTCAGAGACAGCTGCCAGCCATGTCCTGGTAAAATTTCTGGCAGTAATGTGCAGTAAGGTGGATGACTACATACACTTTACATCTACCCCATGGAGTGGAGAACTGTAATGCAACAGTTCCATAACCTTGAAAACTTCCCATAAATACTTGGCACAATAAATTGCGCACACATCATTATCAAGACTCCAGTTCATTCAGAAGCAGACTATTGCATTAACAGAAAGAGCTGGCTATCCCTGAACTGCTAGTTCATGTGTGCAGCAAATGGTAGCATAACAAACCTAATGGCAATGTATCTTGACAGTGTCCATGATTTTGCCAAATGCAAGGAAATTGGTCAGAGGGCTGCATTCTAGAGAGGTGAAATATCTGAGGCAGTACTGCTGGGTAAATACGGGAACACAGATAGGATGTAAGCTAAGGACACCCCCCCAACAATATCCATGCTGACAACATGTGGATTTACTCCCTACAACAGGTGACTGTGGTTATACATTTAAGCTGTGGCTAATGACCCTGTAGCAAGAGCCATTAAATCTGTAGAGGTGGCCTACAATAGTGGGCACACAACAACAAGAAATACCATAGAGATTGCATTTTGTGTACTGAAAGTTAGGTCCTGATGTCTGGACACATACTGGGGTGCACTGCAATGCACACCTGAGAAGGTAGTGCAGTTGATAATGGTGTGTGTCATGCTACACAACATGCTAACTAGAGCACATAGCAGTCTTCCAGCTGCAGGTGTGGCTGACCTACCCCAAGAACCTGAGATGTCTGATGATGACATCCCACAGGTATCAGAGGAGGAGCTGAAGGACACAGGAGGTAGAAGACACAGGTGTGGATGAAGGAGAATGCAATCACAAATGCAAGCCCAAGCAACACAGCAGCATCTGACACATAACTTTGAGTCATGACAAGCCACACATACAGAAGTATAAACATTAAACATTGATATTCAGGTGTTGCCCCACCAGCACAGATTGTATCTAATGGAAATTACCCACTAGATGTACACATTAACATTAGACACAACAATGTAATCATAACATATAACATTAGAAACATATACAAAGCTATCTCAACAGGAATCATCATCTCAGAGCACAAGTGACAATGGTATGCATACAGACTCATACTGGTGTATCTGTGCATGGCACACAAGAAGGGACACACATCAGTCCAACGCATTCCTATCTGTCCACTATAAAAAGTTGCAGACAGGTAAATAACTCAGGACATATTGCAGAATTGTTGTTAATAGCAGAAGCCAAATATATAACTGTAAAATATGGATAAAGTAATGTAGTAAATGGAGTCAGCTATGTTTAGTAAAACTGTTGGACTCCCATGGCATCAGCATTTGGTAGTATGTTCTGCACAGCAATCATCATCACTCCGGGGTGAGAATGACATTACCAGATAGAGTGGATCAACTCAGTCAAGGGTGGTCATGTTGACAGCTCACACCACGGTCTGGTCTGGCCCAACCATGTACAGAAACACTTGGCCCAGGTTGCTCCTCAGAGGAGACCAATGGTGTGACTTCAGCATGTGGAGGTGAAGGAGCATGACTGTGACTTGACTGGTTGTGGATGGGCAAAGTTGATTCCCCTGAATATGCTAAGCACAGTCAGTGCACACAGAATCCTGCTTGTATTATGGCATTGCCTTACTACTGTAGAGGCCAGAAATTCTACAGACCATGCTACAGTTAACATACTTTCATTCTGTGTAGCCATTGATGCCATTATATCATCATGTATTTACTCCTGTCCTTCATACAGCACATCCAGCTGGTGTGCAACAGGATCTGTGACATGGGCAAGTGCACAGCTGTCTGATCCATGATGTTGGCAGGAACATTCATTTGCTTGTAGGAGTAGGCATACACCCTCTGACACCTGGCCATGCACACCATCTGCATGTCTATGTCTACTGTGACAGGCAGTATCAATGTATTGGGGACGAACTGTCAAGATCAGAAGCAGTATCAACATGGGTTTGTTGTCCATAGGCCTCATCCTGTCCACCATCTGATGTCCCCTCATTATTAGAATGGCTGTACAAGTTTCCGTCTGCATCTGAGGCTGCAGGCACATCCACATGACTGTCATCATCTTAGCCAGACTGTATCACCATGTCACTGTCCTGTGTGCTAGGGTCCATGATACTATATTGAGACACATCAGATCCTAGATCGGGATCAGGTGATGGGCTAATGGAGGATACAGACAGTTGATGTGCTAAAAGAAGAGATGGATGACACAGATCCGGACAACATGCTTAC
The DNA here is from genome assembly GCF_019279795.1 of Protopterus annectens. Taxonomy (NCBI): domain Eukaryota; kingdom Metazoa; phylum Chordata; order Ceratodontiformes; family Protopteridae; genus Protopterus; species Protopterus annectens. The sequence goes on along the minus strand of NC_056743.1, from coordinate 1,650,038,639 downwards.
ATGATATGATGTATAGCATTAAAGACATACGACACATATATCTCACTGTAATTTTACAGATAATACTTACTTACCATTAGGTTTTGTCTGTATGGAACATGCAATCTATATATCAGTTATGTTATATATCCAACATACATAACATATGTGATGAATACAAATGTAGCACACACCTGACAAGTCCTTGTGAGAAGATGGCACTGTAGAAGAGTGACGAACTTTAACTGCTGTAGGGAAACAAAGTTAGCATTATTAATTATGTCATTGCCAGCATGGATCACTCCGACAGTGTTAAAACATACAGAAGGTATTACATAGAGATACCGTTTGTTTGTGCACCTGATGATGATGCAGTCTTTCCTATTAACATGTAGATGGCCACAGTATTAATGAAGGAAAACAGCAGGAATAACAGCAATGACATATATGAAAGATAGGTAATAGCATACCACTGATAAACTCCCTCTGGTGTGAGTTCTTGTGTTCAACTACAGATCTTGCAGGGTAATGGAAAGAGAAAGACAACACAGTCATGTCTGCAGGTAATATACTGACAGGATGACATATATGACTCAGTAACAGGGGCTGGGATACTCACATGATGTATGGTGCACTTGTTGGACAGATGGCCCTGTGCAGAAGAACAGCAGCGTTAATATCATGCATCACAGGTCTGTCACACACTGCTACAACCTATTAACCTGTTGTGGTTACATACCTATTCTGTCTGTCTGTACTTGCACCTGCATGGCTTTATCCCCAGTGGATGTATTTAGTGAAGTATCAGTATGACAGTAAACACCAATGCCATGACATAAGGGTGGGAGGTTGGCATAATGGTTAAGGTGCTTACCTTACAGACACAAGGTGCAGGATTTGATTCTCACATGGGGTAACTGACTAGGATTAAAATGTCCCACAAGGGCACTTAGCCTAGTACTAATCTATAAAGCTATGAACCTATAAGTCTGAGGAAATAACAGGCAGTAGTCATAGCTAAACTGAATGGAGACACACTGGCCATTTCCCCGTGTTGTATGGAAATAGATGGACCTGTGAAGTTTAATGCAGACAGCATTACACATGTTGATTGCACTGTCCTTTCTATACTGCAGTCACATGGTTACATGTGACTACAGTTATGTTGAATGTCATCACCCTGTGTGGATCTCTGTGCACGATTCAACTCCACTGCTGAAAATCAGAAATTACAGCACATAAACATGCATGCAACAACAATTTGCAATGATTTACTCTATAGTCATCCATGTCATGCAAAGTAGCACATACATGTTCACCCTGGAACTTCAGCTTCTATCCCACCTTCTGGTATGCATTGTTCCCCAACTGCCATATGCAGGAATACAAGAAATGTTATGATCATATCGGGGTGGGGGGGGTTCAATGGTGGGCCACCATGGTGGCATTCCTCAGTCTCTCATACAGTTGTAACCTGTTGGCTGAATGGATGATCATGCCAGAGCAGAATCCTTGACAGGCCTCATGGCATCAATTGTGACCTCGGACCGCATTAATCATGTTGCTGATTTCGGTGCACACTTCATTCCTCCATACTATATTCCGTGCCCCTCCAATGAATCTCCATCCATGTTGCCACAGCACATCTATTATAATCTTATCTTCCTGTTGGGAGATTTCATCATCTCTAGGTCTGTTTTTTACCTGAAAAGCAGTGGTATACATATGCTCAAATTCATGAGGGGCCAGTTATAGAAGTGTCTATGTGGACAGCTTATGGCACCTTAAACACTATGCATTCATGAGCAATGCAAAGGTCTATGAAACACTCACTGTGATATATAAAAACTTACAACAATGCCTGCATGTATAACAGTTGTAAAAGCAATTTATATTTGTAGAGGCTGTCTGTGGGATTTAAACCCCTTACAGTATATATGCATTGAATGGAGAGCGAAACACTACAGCATCATGCCACAGGAGCCAGAGTTTGCATGTATTTCATGTTAAAATGCTACAGAAACATATGTGTAGAACTGAAATATATGTTGCCGTAGCTGTAATGCAATTGCAGCCTAAACAGACAACTACTCAAAAACAGTCTGTCATATAATATGTTATACATGATGACCTCAGATCAACTCAGTCATTACTGAGTAGTGAATGCAATCCACTTCAGCCAAGACTATCTGTAAATTATTAATTGAACAAATTATGGAAAGTGCTGGTAAACCTCAGGATCCATAAGCAGGTCACAGAAAAAACAGATACTTTTTGTACTGACTCAGTAGTTATAGGACTTGTTTTGAAAGCTATCAATTAATAAATATTCATAACAGAAAAAAATAATGCATCATCTGTAAGGATACTATTAATCTTTTCATAGGTTCATAGGTTGGTACTAGGCTATTGGCCCTAGGGCCTATACAAGTTTAGCCTTAACAATTCCCTGGCTATTTCTTCCCACACTATTTAGTTCCCTGGACCCCTGTCTAGCAGGGTGACTGACATGATCCCCAGGATGAATTTCCTTTCTCCCATCCAATCGTCAAGGTTCCTTTTGAAGAGGGCAAAAGAGACACTCTGCTTGACATGTTTGGGCACTCTATTCCAGAGTCTGGGGAGTCTCTGGGTCAGAAACCTATCTCTCCAGCATATTTTGTTTATTGTGATGACAAGATTTAGATCCCTGGAGCATGTGGCTCTGAGGGATTGGGATTTCTTTAAGTGTAACATGTCCAACAGCTCTGGGTTTGACATGGCCTTGTATGATAAGCAGAGATCGCCTCTGAATAGATGATATACGACAGAGTATACCTGGAGTTTTTTAAGGCGGTCAGCGTAGGGCATCTGCTTTAGGCCTGTGATACTTGTAGTGAGGTATTTCTGCGGCCTTTCCAGTTGCAGATGTCTTGAGAGGTATATACCAAACAGGGCATTGTATTCTATAATGGGTCTAATGAGGGATGAGTACAGTGGGACAATGACCTTTTTTCTGGATGAAAAGCCCTTAGTGATGAGGTGTGCCACATAGAAGGATTTCCTGACTGTTGGGGCGATGTGGTTATCGAAGGTGAGACCACTGTCCACCTGTGTCCCTAAGTCTCTTATCACACTTTCAGTGTTTAGTGTGCTGCCACCTATGTGGTAATTCATGGGTGCATGTTTTTTCCAAAAGGGGATAGCTATACATTTCTTGGCATTGAGCTTGAGCCCATGGCTCTGGCACCAAGCATCTGTTTCTGTAAGGCCCTTTTGTAGAATATCCACATCATTTAGGGAGCCAATAATGGCTCCCAGTTTGCAGTCATCTGCAAACTTTGTTAGCCAGAGTCCCTTAGTGTTGGCCTGTACTTCAGAGAAGTAGATGCCAAACAAGAGCGGTCCCAGGACTGAACCCTGAGGTACTCCACTTTTCACTTGTCTGGAGCTAGATTTGGAGTCAGCTACCTTTGCAGTGTGGGTTCTGTCAGTAAGCCAGTTGGCAACCCATCGAGTGACGTAGAGATTAATGCCCAGCTTAGTAAGTCTAGCTATAATTCCAGAGTGGGGGATGGTGTCAAAGGCCTTGTTGAGGTCCAGATAGGCTGTGTGGACTGCCTTACCCTCGTCCTCGGCTATGGAGACTGATTCGAAGAAGTCAATCAGGTTCAGGAGACAATATCGGCCCATCATGAACCCAAACTGGGTGGGGTCCAGTGTTTGAAGGTTGCCAATGTCTTTGTTTATAAGTTCCATGATAATACCTTCCATGGCCTTGCAGATCAGACTCATCAGACTGATGGGGCAGTAGTTCCCGTTATCCAAGGTGGATCCCCCCTTGTGGAATGCCATAACTGTAGCTGTGCACCACTCAGTGGGCAAGAAGCCTGAGGTGAGGCTATGATTAAACATGACACTTAGGTGATGTGCCAGTTCATTTTGTAGTTCATGTAATACACAGCCCAGGATGTTATCTGGTCCCATGGATGCTGTATTCTTAGCTTTGGAGAGTCCATTTTTTTACCTGTGTGGCCATTATTACCAGAATACGACAATCTTCTGGTATTGAGATGGGCCGTTTATGGGGTGAGAGGGGGGTGAAGTTGGCACTGAATTGATCTGCCAGGATATTGACAATATCCTTGGGATCAGTATATTTAATGTCATTCTGTTGTAGCTCAGAGCAGATCTGAGCATTGCCGTTTAGATTCTTGACATAGTTATAGAATGCTTTGTGTCTGTCCTTGGAATCTTTGGCAATTTTATTTTCATAACTAGCTTTGGAGGATTTTATGAGGGATATCAGCTTCTTACTGAGGTTGGTAAGGAAGTTTTTTGCATCCTGGGATTTTCCTCTTTTCTGCAACAGTTTCTTTCTTTTGTTGTAAAGTTTGTTTATGGCAGGAGACCACCAGATTAGCTTCCTTTTTTGGAGGAGAGCATCTTGGTTCTATTTGGGTTGGCATGATTCATGCATGAGTGGATGTGCTCATACAGTACCTTATTGTAGGATTCAGCAGTCGAACTTTCAGTTTCCGTCTGCATGGGTGTCATGAAGTTTGTCACTTCTGACTTGAGTAGCATGACATTGGCTATGGAGAAGATTTTTATGGAGGTTTCCTTACTCGGGGGTGGGGGTGGGATGTGGATGTTAAGAGTGATTAGCTTATGGTTAGACCTAACCAACGAGGGGGTGACTATAGGTGTGGAGCATCGATTTCCCATGTTGGTAATGACCAGGTCTAGGATATTGGAGCCCCTGGTGAGACTATGGTTTAGTTGATCCAGGGCATTGGAATTTATGAATTCCAAGAACCGTTAGACAAAGGTGTTGGTACACGAGTAGTTTTCCCAGTTAATGGCAGGGTAGTTGAAATCACCCAGAATTAGGGTGTTTGGCTGTATCCTAATATTTTCCAGTATGTTTAGAAAGGTGTAGTGAGAATATTGGGGCATGGTGGGGGATCTGTAGCAAGCTACAATTTGGATTGCAGTCTTACCTAGTGTTAGTTGCACCTGGAGAATGTCAGACACATTGTATTGGGCAACTAGCCTGGTGGTGTGAATATCCTTAGTGAATATGGACATTCCTCCACCTTTAGTGTTTTGGTCCTGGTTTGGTGACTGAAAAGTGTGGTAAGAGTTGTAGCCTGGTATTGCAGGGGTGCTCTCTGGAGCCTTGAACCAGGTCTCAGTTACTGCACAGATATCGATGTTCTCCATTTTTAGGGGTGCCTCGAGAGAGTGCATTTTGAGGTTTAGACTTCTAGCATTGAGTAAGCATTACCTTCAGAATTTGCAAGCTTGTACCTGTTACGGTGGTGGTTTTGTCCTTTGAACTTTGCCTAAAAAAGGCACTATAGGGGTGGCAAGAGCCTTATCCAGCAACCTGAATCCCAGGGGTGACAGGTGCAGACCATCTCTGGCAAAGCATTGTGGACTGTCGATCATGTCGTCCCAGGCAGACAGATACTGGATCCCCTTTGAATGACACCAGAAGCTTAGCCAATTGTTGAAGTCAGTCATTTTGTCTTTATACTGTGGTATCATTCTGGGTGAAGGCAGGATGCTACTCAGTGCTAAGGTCATACCTGCCTGGGCCACATGATCCGAGAGCTCTTCCATGTCTCTTTTCATGTAGTCCAGGGAGGTACATCTCAAGTTATTCACTCCAACATGGACAATGACAAAGTCATATCTGTACTTGTTATGGAGTGACTTGAGTGCATGCATTATGTGGTGGATCCTGGCACCTGACAGGCAGCTGACTGTAATTTTCTCCTTGTTTAGCCTGGTGAGTGGGACATCAGTGTGCCTGACTATAGAGTCACCTATGACTAAAGTGTTAGGTACGTTGTCTTGCTTTAGGTGCTGTTGCTGGGTGGCACATTGGTGTTGTGATCTATGTGACACTTTGGTTGTGATTGGTGTTTGCTTGCATTTCAGCTTCGGAGGTCCTTGTTGCTTGAGCAGGTTACAGTTAAGGGTCTCCACATATGTGGATTTAATGTTGCTATGTGTGGGTGTTGGTGGTGTGGGTTTAGAAGGGCTATGTGTTGCTTGAGGTGTAGTGTGGGTGTTAACCTTCTCCTCTTGACTGTCTAGCACAATCTTGGGTGGAAAGAGATTTGCTTCCATTTTGGCTATGTAACTGCATCTCTCACAGGTTTTCATTAAAAATGTACAGATTCAATCAGAATCCATACATGTAGATTGCATATTTTAACAATAACAGACTTACAGTGATATTCCATAGTTGTCTTTAAGCTTACTGGAGATAATCTGTTAAAGATATGTATTTATGACTGTCAGACTGCTTAGATTGTGACACTCTTTCTTAACTTTGTTAATGTAAATCATGCTTTGACTACGATTTTTCATTTCTTATGGATAACTTGTGAGTGGTATACAGTGCATCGTTATTACTGAAATACTCCATTTGCACTGCGATATTCCGAGTTCACTGCAGCATAGTTTCATATTACATTGTTGTCCTCAACTTTGCCACTAATATCGGCATATTGTTTACAGAATCCATCCCCATGTTCATATCAATAGCTTTATGTTATACGTTCAATTCTTTGCAAACTAATTTCCAAAAATCTTGCAGCTTTCTACAATGAAAAAAAAAGCTTACTGAACAGGACCATCCTTTTGTTATATTTATTCAGCTTTAACTGTAAGCTTTTTTTAATTGCAACATCCATAGAAAGACAATCCAGAAATTCTCAAATCATTTTTTGTCACATAATTAATGCCACATTCTGCATACTTGAAATGTCATGCCATATATTTACTGAATAATATTAATTCAAAATATTCTTGGGTCACAGCTTTTTCTTTCTTTCTTTCTTTCTTTCTTATCTTGTTAGTACCACATTTTTAGTCTTCAAGTTTGCATTTCATTTGTATAGGCACTAGGCCATTTGCATGGGCCTCTTTGGCCCACTTCAAAAGGAACCTTGATGATTGGATGGGAGGGAATCAAGTCAGTCGCCCTGCTAGATAGGGGTCCAGGGAAGTAAATACTGTGGGAAGAAATAGCCAGGCAATTGTTATGGCTAGGCTTGTATAGGCTGATAGCCTAGTACCAACCTATGAACCTATGAACCTATGAACCTATAGTCCCTTAAAGCTATCTTTGCCATATTTTACTACCTTTCCATTTTTATACCCATCTCCAGAATCTTTATACTTTAAGTTGATTAACCTACTTAACAAATTATTCTCATCATAAATTAATAACTTTACTATTGAAAACAGATCTATAGAAGCAAGGAAAACAATTGGTCTGATCTATTCATCCCATACACACCTACATTATTAAAGAGCCTCCCCTTTAAGTGACTGTAGACCCCCATATAAAACCAAATAATACATTCAGTAACTCAGCCTGATTAATTGACAGAAACATATGCACACCACGTAAATGCACTAATTAAACTAGAACAACTAAAACTGATTAAATAATGCACTTTCTTTTCAAAGAAAATCTGCTATGTCCTCCAAAAATCCATCATGCTGCTAATTTCATTTAATTCATTGATTTTAGTATATTTTTCATGTTCTCTAAACTTAATCTGTTTGAATCCTGCTCATGCCTTTTGATTTAAGTTGATTATTTTTCAGCCCTGCACATTTTACACACATTTTCACCATGTTATAATCTCTCTTGTCCAATTTGTTATTATTAAATAAAAATATCAAATAATCAGACTAAATTCATGCAAAGAGCAAACCTACTGTTTCTTGAATCTCCCATCTTGCCATGTCTAATTTTAATTGACATATCTCTATAACTGCATTCATAACTAAGGTAAACAAAGGACTAGTCATTTATCAACCTTTTTAAACTCTTCTGTTTAACTTTCTTTTAGGAACATGAGCAACTTTATTGAAAATAGCCACACATTGAGTACTCATGAAAATGGAATTGTGCTGGCCATGTATTGGGGTAGCTTACATCAGGGTGGGGCAAGAAAAATATTTTGCATTCATTAAAAGATAAAAGAGTATAAAGAAGGCACAATGGTGAGCGTGTGTACAAAATAAATAAATGCATAAATATATACATGCATATATATGCACATATATACATACACTACTCAGGGGAAACACATTCCTAATGACGGAGCTGTTAAAGTAAAATGCCCAGCTAGATAAAGAAAATGTGGGGCAAAGCCTGCAGATGTGCTCATTAGTGTACATCAGGCTATGTCTGCAACTAGGTACAGGACCATCCCCCAAAGACTTCTACATTGATCCTTCACTGGTAGAGGAGACAGCATTAATAGCACCCTTCCACACCTCAGCACCAACCTAAAAACTGCCTACAAGTAATACCATCTGTGCAAGTCATAACTATGACTCTGAACAAGTCATGTGACCAGACACTGCTCCTGGGCTGAGCCTAAAAAAGTTCCATGGAGATCTACTGGAAACCAAATAGAAAATGAATGAAAAACTCATTTTCTCAGTGACTAACCACTGAGTAGCTATGAATACCCACATAGCTGCTACCAGCTGAACAGCCAGTCTTTTACTGTAGGATTACAATGCTTCATCATCTGGGACAAAAAAGTTAGAGAAAAAAATCTTTCCAGAGCATGACAGCTATTGACCTATGACAACACTTACTAGCAAACATACCCATTCCCAGAATATACATATATCCCTCCATATCCAAAAATGTGGGTCTAAGGTCAGTGAACTCCTTACAATGGGACGTACATGTGGAAATTACAAATTACATTTTGAAACTATTTATAGGGGGCCCTATAGCCAACAATAAAAATGCACTTTTATAAAAACACATGGATGTTTCTTTTGCCTCATTAAGTGTGACTTTAGTGAGTCTGCATAGTCAACTAGCATGTTACTAAGTATCCCATAGAATGTCATCTCAAAGATTATCCCTGTTTTCTAAATTATGAGGCCAATCAGGAGTCAATAAAGGGATGAAATCTGGAAAAGAAAACCCACTGAGTCCGGACAGGAACCAAGTTTCAAGTCAGTTTTAAGGGGACGAAAACTTTGTTAGAGTCTAAGCATAAGATCTGATCATATCTTAATCTTAGGGAACTCCAGGAACTCCAGGACTGCCTTTGTCTATATTGAACTTCAAGGCAAATGCATCATAAGAGAAAGCATCTGTAGGACCTACAATTACATCTTCAAGCCAAGTGATGCCATGACTTCTAAACCTTTTGTAGACTAGCGGTCCTCTACCACCCTCATATTAGGGTAGCCCCATAGCAGTTTATCCATACCCTAAACTTCTTCCTAGGACAATACTCTGTATAAAGACTAAGGGACTGCAAAAGAAATGTCACCTTTGCATATAGACACTTACTGAGCCACACTTTCACCTATGGAGAGTCAGCACTTAGGATTTTAGCCAACAAAGAAGCTTAAATAGGAAGATAAAGGCTATGACAAAGCAAATGTTGAGGCATATTTACTCCAGTGTAAAAAACAAAACTGATAGGACCATGCTAAACTGGTGACTTAAGCTGCATTCTCCATGTCACCTAAATGAACTGGTCTAAGGTGTTGGAAATTTTCTTCAGCATCTTGTATATATAAATGAAACCAAAAAAACAAAACAATAAAGAAGAGACAAGTCCATAAACAAGGAATGATAGAAATACTTAAAGGCTGAATTAATCCAATAGGCACTTGTTTAAGGTAGTGCTACCTTTTTTAGATCTATTTGCCTCAGTTGTTGTGTGTACCTTCCTCTGTTTATCCCACAGCACTAACACGCCCCCTGCCCTGTTACCCATACCCTAAGAAAGTGGTGCCCTGAGTTAGAGATGCAATTGGGCCTTAATTTTAAAAGTAATTCTAACTGAGTGCCTATAAGCCTGTTGTAGTGATATTTCACTAAATCTGGAGGCCTTACACAGCTTCAGTTTATCTGCCAGGTCTGCATATCCCCCTATTCTACATCTCAAACAAAATGCTTCTAGCTCCCTTACACAAGCATAGAGTTACAACTTGCATAAGTCCTGTCACACTTTGATGAGCACTTGATTCGAGGGGTTAGAGACTAAGAACTGCTTAAGTCCTTTTCACAGATAGGACTTGTCAAATCATGAAGAAGGATCAAAAGATCCATGCACCTCTGGTGCTCATAGCTTATTGCGCCATAGGGAGTTAGTTCTAGAGAAATCATGTGATGAAGATCCGGGAAAATCTCTTTAGTTATAAGCCAATCATCCAGACTGATGGCAGAGTCAGAAGTCAATGTAATAAATGCATATTAAGAGTGTGTAGGATGTAAGACACACCAAGCATCAACCAGCCCAAGTCATATGTGGCTTCCTTCAACACTACCTGTGGTTTGACATGTCTCTTAGCAAGGGGGATAGTTTTATCACAAATTCAAAACTGTGCTAAAGTCCACAAGTACTAGAAATGTTTGACCATTGTCCTTCCACTGGCCTAGGTGATCAAAAAATAAAAATAAAAAATAATAATCAACAAAAAATCTGGAAAAGTGTTTATTAAAACCATACATATTACCAATAAACAGATTACTTTGAGGTAAAAAATACAAAGACCTAAGCCCCTAGTCATCACATACTTTGCAGGATTCATAAAACCTTCAACACAATGCTTTGTTAACCAGTGGCTACCCCTGCTCTGGCTTTAGATCATAAACTGTAAGATACTTCATCTGCCCTAATTAGCTATGAAATGCAACATGCCTTTTAGAAATGTTGCACTGTTGAAAACAAACTATATTGATTGGCAACTTAGATTACCGTGACTTGATACTTCTGCATTTGATAGAGGAGTTCAGACCCTGAACATTTACAAAAAAGGTTGATCCTATGTTTATTATATACCACTTGTAACAAACCTAGCATGTTTTTACCACTTAAAAATACCTTTACTTTACTCAATTGCCTGTGACAAACATTGAAAAATGCCTCTTCATTCTAAAAAAAATACTTTTTTCTTCTGTTAGTATTCTATCTCTTTTGTTAAAAAATAGAAATATGTTCATTTCTTTTCCTGTATTCCAAAAATAAATTTGCTTAACCCACTCCTTAAAACTCTGTTAAATGTTCCTAGTATAATTTTCATTAAAATGTGTCATATTTATGCATTAACATTCTCCAGTTTCCTACTTGTCAGTTTTTCCTTTCCTTTTTCATAAAAAAATAAATAAATAAATAACTATTAATTATTTGATGTACACTCCCCTCCATTGCTGCTCATTGTAACTATTAATTAAGTAGTGCTAAAAGGATTCCTTCTTGGGCAGATATTCTATCGTCTCATGGTGCACTACCTACATTTATTTTTTTGCAGTATAAACAATCCAGTTACCCGGTGTGAGAATAAAACCCACAAGCTTCTGTACCAAATGTGAGTAGCTTCCTGCTGTACTGCTGACACTGCTGAATAATAGCATCAAGTACTTCTGTATTTATATACTTCAGTAGAATATGCAGCATTTGTTTCTATTTTTAATGGTATAAAGCATTGATTAATTTCTACATTTATATCACTCATTACACTTCCTTCTTGTTATTCTTTACACTCACCTGTCAGAAGAACTGGCATCACTACGAGTGTTTACAGAACTTACCATGTAGTTCTCAGTTCACGGAAGAAGAATGGATATAACTAAGGTGCTGGAAGATATGTGGAGAGGAAGTAAATACTGGTGAAGAGAGAGTTTTGATTTCAGCAAGGAAGACATTTAATTAACAGTACAGCAAAACAAGGAAATACAAAAGGAGAGCATTCTTTGTAATTAGCATATGGAAGGCAAAGTTTCACAGGGAGATTAAATTTTTTTTTACAAAAAGGTCATAAAGACTTGGAGAGTAAGATGAGGAGAAGGCGGTGGTGGAAAGAAAAAATGTAGAGATGGAATGATATAAATCAACAGGATAAGAACTAGACATGAAGCTGGAGAAGTATGACTTTGCTAAAGGAAGGGATAGTAGCTGGACTGGATGGTTTCCTTGTAAATTTAGAAATGTAACATCTGTAATTGTAGTAGAAAATTTGGTAACACAGCTGAAGAGAAAACATAATTCCCTAAATAAAAGCTAAAAGCACAAATGAGAACACTGGACATCCTTAAGGTAAAAACACAAGGCTTAATCTGATTAAGTAGGCCAGGTTCATCGACTAATGCTGTAATTAAAACATTACTGCAAGTACTGAGCAAAATGATGGAGGTGGTTTTACCTAGGTGATTTTACCAGATGGGCCTGTTAAGGGGTGCAGGCAATGAATGGATAGTTGGAATTTGTTATGGATATGGTAGAAATAGAATAAAAAAGTTAAGATGGTCATATACAGGCACATGCTATGCGTAGTTCAGTCATTATTTATTTTTACAGTTGATTAGGTGAACTGAGTTTTTTGTAGGTAACAGAAGACACCGAGGTAGCAGACAGATTGAGAAGATGTGTACAGGATGCATATAGGAAAATAGCAGTGGAAATATGGGAAAATGGGGTGCCATTATTCCTCTGCTTTAATACAGACTTCTACCTGTCTACATGACAGACAAACTTACTACTGGTCTTACCTTTCCATCTTCTAACTTGCTAGGGGCCTTTCGAATTTTCCTCTGAGTATCCCCTCCCCATGTAAATATGTTCTACATCATCCCCGAATATTAACCTTCTTACTGCTTCTTTTAGCTATTTGTATTATATAGTACTTTATTGTTGTCTCTACTTCTTGGAGTAGGTAGACTAATAACCTCCCTTGTCACCATTGGAGTAGGTAGACTAATAACCTCCCTTGTCACCATAGCAATCCTTCTAGGTAGCTTTACTTGTGTTACTAATACCATACCATTGCAATATACACAAAATACACAGACAACAACACAAATCCAGCTCACTTTTCTGAAATAAAAATAATCTTGCTACTACAGAAATACAAGTCTCAACTGATCTATATTAATCAAACCAGTTGCTTGTACAAAATTTGTTTCGGCAAAAATTCACAAACTGATTAAGCAATCTGTGCTGCTTGCCTTCAGGAGTCAAAACTCAAAAAAATCATCTTCACTAAGAACAATCAGTCCTGTCTTAGCTTTTAAAATCCTTCTATCCTTTTAGTAAGGTATCTCTGTGAATGTTCTGCTTGGTGCATGTGTCTGAACAGATACACGCCAAAGGGGACATTATATTCAATGACTAGCCTAATGAGGGATGAGTAAAGGGGGACACTGACATACCTAGATCTCCACACAATCCCTTTGTTTATAAAGTGTGCAATATAGAAAGACTTTCTTACAACAATAAATGCATGTTGGCCAAATGTTATGTCACCTTCCACATAAGTTCTCAAATCCCAAGCAATTGGGTTAACTCTCAAGGCCATATTGTTAATGTGGTAGTTAGGGTAGATGACTTCCCAAAGGATATAATAATGCATTTTTCTGAATTTAGTTTCAGTCCATGATATGGTTTCCAGTTCTTTATTTGGGACAAATCTTCCTATAGAATGGCTAAGTCATTTGGGGATTCAATGATTGTGCCTAGCTTGCAGTCATCTGCAAACATAGTCAGCCAGAGCCCTCAGGTATGGGCTTTTACTTAAGCAAAGTAGATACTGAGCAAGAGATGTCCCAGCACAGAACCAGGGGAACTCAGCTGGTGAATGGTCTTTTTCTGGTGGTAGCTTCCCCTATTTTAATTTCCTGTGTCCTCTCTGTGAGGTATTTGGCAATCCAGTGGGTGATACAGGGGTTTATTCCCAGTTTATTTAGGTTTTCTACTATGCCTAAGTGGGGAGTTGTGCCAAAAGCTTTGGCCAGTTTGAGATATTCATTGTGTATCATTTTGCTTTGATTGATTGCTTTGATGACCTTTTCAAACAAATCAACCATGTTGAGTAAGCATATCCTGCCCTTAATTAATCCACAGAGTCCTGTGTTTGGAGCTTTCCTGTGGCCTGATTAATTAGTTCAATGATATGTCTTTCCTTGGCTTTGCATAGGAGGCTGGTTAAACTCATGGCTCTGCAACTGTCTGGGATTAGGGAAGGTCCTCCCTTATGCAGGGGAATGACTGTAGCTATTCTCTGTTCACTTGGTACAAAATCTGTATGGAAGCTGATATTGAGCAGTGTTGTTTGGGTTTGACTAAGTCATGCTTCATACTATTTAAGTTGCATCCTTATACACAGCAACCTTTTACTTTACACAAATTAGTCCAAGCAAACAAAATTTCTTCATGCAAAATTTAATTCAAAGATCAGCTTCTCCAGATCTCACCCAATCTTGTTTAAGCTTGTAGCAGGGAAAAACAGCAAAACCCCCTTACTTACATTTTTAGTCTCTCACTAATATCAGCCACTGCCCCCTTTACATTTAAACATTCATACATTAGTCCATTACAAAAGACTCCCCTCCAGAGTATATGACGGAATATAGACCTATCCTTAAATGATGGCCTATTAAATGTGTAAAGCTGCTCTACAGACAATTGCTGAAGCCTATTAACAGCTACAGCTTGCTATGCTAAGTACAACATGGGTTTTGCAATGCATTTAGTACCTTAACAACCCTGTTAACTGCCACCGTCACTATTTATAACAACGTGATTGAAGGCCAAATCTCTGCTGCTCTTTTTGTACATTTGAGTAGGGCCTTTGAAAAGGTCAGTGATGACATCCTACTGAAAAAAAAACTAGAGAAACAACTTTGGAGAAAACACAGTTTGTTGGATTTAAAGCTCCCCTGCATAACAAATCCTTTCAGGTTAACTTCAGCGACTCACTATCATCCCTAGATCAATGACCTGCACACTGAACTTCCAAATCCTAGTCTGGTTATGTGTGCAGAAGATATATTGCTCTTACAATACACCAATGACTACAATGAACCTCAATGTAAGTTAGAAGAAGACTTCTTTCAACTCTGCAACTGGTTAAACATCATAAAGATTTTAATTAGCCACAAAAAAAGAATTACATAATATGCTACCTATATAACTCGCTGATCTCAGTGGCAATTCTATACGAAGTGATACATAACAGAAATACCTAGGCATTATTCTTGATCCACCTCTCCTTCACAGAAACTGCAGAAACAATTACAAACAATTAATAGCATGTTGCAGGCTCACTCAACTTCTGTCAACAAGAAATTGATTAGTTATTGCTAAAAACATATTACTTTCCAAACTTGAATATGAACTTCTCTTTCTGTTTTTTTTACTCAATCAAAAATATGAACAGAATTCAAGTGATGGAAATATTTATTGATTCTTTCAGCTGATCACTTGCTCCATCATTACAAATTATTGGAATCATTAGCCGGCAATCAATAACTAATACTACATTATTTTTTTAAGGTCACAGAACAAGGTTACTCTCCTCCTCTAAAAAGAAAACTTTGTTCCCAAAAAAATTGTTAGGATCCGAGAAGCTCCCAAGGCAACTCCCTTTCACTGTCCTGACCACATTTCAAATCTGCAATCAGAGGAAAAAACTTTCTCCATACTGGAACCTACAGCCTGGACCCATCTGGCTGTAGCAGTTAGGAATCCAGAATCTTGAGAGAGTTTTACAAAAGCCTTTAAGAAACGTCTCCTCTCTGAATCCACATGCAACTGATTTCATGCCAGTGATCAATGACATGAAACTAATACTGAGGCAGACAGGGATAATTTTCTATCCAAGGTTATCAGAATGTAGTATGTATCTTTTGTAAGCTATATAAATGACTTTGTCTATGTAAAATGTGCAGTTATTTATCTCTATGCTCTGCATGACCTCTTTATATGCATGCTCTGTACTTCATAGTGCCTTTAATTGTACTGCCCATCATGCTTATCTCCATCTGTTTCACTTTATGTTTATCTACGATGGCAACTATATCATATGTGTTCTTTGTTTTTGGTACAGAAGGATGCAGGTTCTATTCCCACACCAGGTACACTGACTGCTGACACTGCAGTGCAGCATAAAGGGGGTGCTGCACTCCTGAGTATGACCTTCAGATGAGATGTTCAAGAGAGGTGTCATCTGCTTGAGCTGATGTCAGCTCCAGTAGATGTAAAACAACCCATGGCACCAAATGAAAAGAGTAGGGGTCCTTTACTTATATACAAAATGCAACTCTTATTTACAACATATTTACGTATTTACAAATGTGTGAATATATAAATATGCAAATATATTTATACATATTCATAATTTTCCTCACAATCATATTAAATGTTCACCCCTATCAACACCCTTTCTCTTTTCCATAACTACCATCTGATATTTTACTAAATATTGTTGCTAAAATATATTTACCCCAAACATAATTTCATTTATTCTTTCATTCCATATAACCCTTATGATATAAAATACATTTTTTAATCTTTTTAACATATTCTTTACTTCTATTCTTAAACTATCATATATAATCATATCCATGTTTATTTTACCCACCTATTTTATATCCTTAAAAATATTCTTTACTTGGTTTCCCCATAACTTTTTTACTTTTTGATATTTCAAAAACAAGTGTTCACTATTTTCTTGTTCTTGATAATGTAAACATTATATAATGTTTCTTTTTATATAGCATTTTTCCTTTTACTGTTAATTTATATATTACTAGTTTCCACAAAAAAATCTTGACATTCTATATTCTAATTACACAATTTTCTTATTATTTCATAGTTCTAACTCGTTCATCTGCTAGATTTTCCCATAGTTTTACATAGTAATGATTTATCGCTATATTTATACCATATATCTTTTTCTTATTTGTATGTCATCAATTTTTATTTTCCACAACATGTTTTTTTTTTCTTGGTAACATTTTATTTCTTCATTTATATACTAATTTTACCTTTTTCACTTTTTCCCATACCCCAAAATGTATAAAATGTATCATATATATATATATATATATATATATATATATATATATATATATATATATATATATATATATATATATATATATATGTATATATATATAGATAGATATACAGTTTTACAACTAGCCTCTCATTTTTTTTATTTATCCACTTCAAAACATTGTGCAAATTTAATGATGTTGCATATACTACTGGGTTAATTAACCCTAAACCTCCTTCCTCTTTATTTATACACACAACTCTGCTTTAAACTGGGTTTAATCTAGAATCCCATATGAATGAAAATAAATATCTGTAATAATACATTTTCAAATACTGCTGACAACATAAATACAAATGCTCAAGTATGCTGTTTTAATCATCAGTACTGAGTTTATCAAATAAGTTTTTTTCTGAATGATAATTTATATGTTCTCCAGAAAAGACAGGTTTGTTTTTTCTTCTGTTGATTTTCCCATTGGATTCTACTTACATCTTTATTCCCAAATTTTACACCTGATACATACATTTCATTCATTGCAAAATATATACCCCTTATCTTTACTATATCACTTAAACCTTTACTTTTATCTTTATTTAAAGCCATCCTTATTACCTGTAGACATGTTTATGCAAAGTATTACATCTTTTATCAAACATTTGTTTTTTGCATTTATTATAATATCATCTACATATGTTAACAGGACTGGAATTCTTAAAACTTCAGATGTTATACACCCCCAACCTCCTTCATTTTTTTTTTTCATTCACACAAGTAATAAAAGACATTAACAGTAATGCAAACATCACTGTCTCATTTGGACATCCACTGTCTCGACTCCTACATCATATAGTAACCAGGTAACCAGGTATTTTAATTTTTTTATAAACTACTACAGGCATACATAATTTAATAACTTTATCACTTATATTATATTCTTTCATTATTACCCATACAATTTCATGTCCAGTTGTATTAAATGTCTTATTAAGGTCTCCAATCATGATGTTCACATATTCTTTTCTATTCAAAACATCATCCAAAATTCCTGTAACTTTCATTAATAATTCTTGACAACCCTACCCCTTTATACAATATTTAATATGCTACGTAATATTTTCCATTTTAGTTTCAAATCTCTTTCATATAATTTTCATAAAGATCGTATAATCATTATTATTAAATACTATTGGTCTCCAGTTTTTAATTGTCTTCTTTCTTTCTTCTTCCATATGAATTAAATTATTCCACTGCATAATTCTTTATACACAAGACCTTAATTTAACCATATATTCAAAATCTTTAAAAAATATTTTTCACAATCCATTAAATTTTTATTCTGTCTGGTCCTGCAGCCAAATCTATATTTACTTATCTTAACACATTATCTAGTTCATATTAAGAAATCTCTTTCCCCATCTCCTTCTTCTTTTTTTCTTTTTTACTTTCCAATTTATTTTCACTACTTCTTTTGTTTTTTAAACATTTCTTGTACATATTGTACTACACTATTCAAAATATTTTCCTGAATTATTTCTACTTGTTTTAAATTTTTTATTTCTCTCGTTATGCTGTCATTGTCCTTTACTCCTTTACTGATTTCCTCATTTGAATAACTGCAACACTGAGACTCCTATGAAAGGAGGACGGTAGCTTATTGGGACTAACCTAGTTAATAAAAGAAAAAAAATCTCTGTTTTCATAGGTCATGGCTGAAAATGGCCTTCCAACCATCCCACCTACCTGGTTATCAAGTAGTAAACAAAAAATAAATAAAAAAATAAATAAATAAATACAAATTAACAATAACTGGTCCGTAAACAAATTAGGAATACTGACTGTCATCAGGCTTGTTTGTTGTTGTTGATCTAGGGAGAAATTAAAGGAAATCAAAGGATTCAGAAAATCTTTGGAAATTAAGCTCCTTTCATATCTCGGTTGATAATTATGGGGTGTTTAGGATATCTGTGGGTTGTTAAGAAATGATATGGGTGGGACACTGGTGAAAGGGACCAGAGTGGCTCACAATTAGAATAAAAATAAGATCATGAAGATAAGCTTAGAAATAGGGATGGGAAAGGTGAAGGAAAGTGTACATTAAACCAAAAAGGTGCAGTCCAGCTAAGACTGAAATTATTTAAAACACTAGGTTGGAAAATGAAGGAAAATATACAGAGGTTAAAGGATGAACTAGATATAGGAGTTTAAAGAGTAGGAAAATATTTACTCATAGTGTGCGACTATAAGTAATATGACTGATAAAGCACCAAGAAAAGAACTGAGAACAAGACGAAGAAATGAAGAAGGTGCAGTAGTTATGTGAAGAGTTTGTGCAAAAGAAATTGTAAGAATAAGGGCTAAGATTATATTGACTAGAAAGCAGTGGACATGTTGGTCATGAGGGGATATCTGGTAGTTAATGTTACTATGTCAGTACAGAGGTTAAGGGGAAGAAGAGCATGGGGAATGCTGGAATTAGATTAAAAAAGGAAATGTAGAGGAGGGCCAGAATCTGTAGTATCACAGTAGGAGGCAGAAAAGGCACAAACACAATAACACAATGGTTTGGAAAAAAAGAAGTAGAAGGTGCAAGAATAGATGGGTTTATTGGAACCAAAAAATACATCTATAAAAAAATAAATATGGCAGCATAGGGACTGAAAAGATGAGTGCTATATAGATGAACAAGTCATTTAAAAAGGGGTGGTGAGTAACAAAAGCAGTAATGAAAAGCTGGTAGAGTTCAAAGCAGATATAAGAAATTAGAAAAAGTTGTAGAATTGCAAAGACTGTTGAAAGAATTGTAATTTTGAATGCTCACTAGACTGGCTGGACAGAAAATAAGGCAAGCCTTCCAATAATAAAGTGTATAAATTGGAAATGGGAAGGTGATTGATTGGAAGAGTGTGGATAAAGGTAATGCAATAGTGGCATAATTACGAGATGGAGGTATTTAGCAGGAAAATGTATAGGTAAGGTATGAGTCGTCAGCAGAAAAATGTAATGGGAAACTCTACTTTGGCAAGAGCATACCTACAGGTATGGTAACAGCAGGTACTATAGTCCAAGGACTCTGCACTAGTAGGGGGATACAGAAACATGACAAATGCTGTAGCTGTGCATGGCAAGGCACAAGGAATGCCTGTTTGTCCTGAGAGTGTAAGAGAGGAAGATGGTGTGAAAGAAATTCATGTAAGCAAGTAAACAAACTATTAGGAATTGATCAAAAATATTTAGAAGCAGTACTAACACTGAATCATTGGAATGTTGGAGGTAGTAATCAAAAGCCCAATGTTGTATAAAAAGAATGACACAGTATGGTAATTGGGAGACACATCAATGCTGAACCTATCAAAGGGTCAGAATGAACAGAACATGAGCCTAAACATGCATGCAGCTGTGGGGGGGCTGCATGTTTTCCCCACTGTACCTCCACATCTATTTCCAAAGATATGCAACAACAAGTATGGTTGAATATTTGAAAGCTGATCATACATTACAGCCTTTCAGCTGTTGGTGGCCTACAGCATTATCATGATCACCCCAGTTATCATATACACATCCTGATGGCATGTATAACTATAACATCCACATCAGATTCTACTAGGACATCAAATGCAGCAATGCCATCAGACCAGAAGTATCAAAATGCATCAGATTCAAAAGTAGCAATCTCTGAAATATAGAAACATGTTTCTGTTTGGTGCATCGATGATGTTCCAGGCATGCTTAATATCAAAAGTATAACTGGCTATTCTGGCTCCCAGTGCCATCCCCATATCAGGCACCCCCCATTATCTGGTGCTCTTCTTCTCCCAACTATGCTCCTCATACCCGAGGAACAAAAAGCTTGTTATCAAAGAAGCAAGCTAGAGGACTGTTCTTCCATAATCTGCACTTCTCACACTTGAGAAGAATGAAATAAAATAAATTAAAATAAAAACTCAGTTCTTTTCAAACTGCAGCAGACTGCTTGCTACATTTTTAACAAGCAACTGCTATATGCTTTGCCACACATGGAGCACTAAAGTGCTTTAGTGCAAAAAGCAAATGTAATTCTGGCAAAAAAAAAAAAAAACTGCTGCTATTGCACTTAAGACAAATCTCCCCATGCTGATTACATGCCCTAACACTTTGTAGCTGGGGCAGCTGCCCCTTCACCTACTCATAGCTATGCCATTGGATGATGTACTGGATGGGTTAATTTCTTTGAGGTCAATACCAAAACAAAAGGAAAGTCCAGCATTATGGGTAATGTGACCAACCTGTCACTATCATGCTTTGGGTCATTTGCACTGACTTTGGCACAAGGGAATCTAATAATGTATATGTGCTAGTGAGTCATGTATGCATCTTTGCTATCAGTAACACAATGGATCTTGAACCTGCATGTTAGGGCCTAATTTATTATCATCTGATGTTAGAGGACATAAGATAAACAAGCAACAGCAAGTGTGCCAGATGCATACCAGTCTAGCAAGACATACAGTGTTAGTGCTACCTCAAAAATCTGTGACATACATCTCAGGCTTAGAGGTGATGATCATTTTCTCATATGGTGTTAAGGAGAGATCCCTGGATGATCCTGTCCTGGCATGTTCTCCCTGATATTTGCCATCACTTGCTATATTTCTTTCCTTTCCTTAATATGACTTATTCTGCATCTACATTTTATATTAATTTTGCCATACAGCTAACATCAGCCACAATCTCAACCAACCCACAGCACTACTGTTTATGCAGGGCTTTGAACAGTACTTTCCTCTCCTCATTTATAAAGTTTGCTTTACATTGTCTGCTTTTTGTAATCTAAAACACAGAAATACAGCACAATGTCACCTACTCTAATGTGTTCAAACCTTGCTTACACTGTAGCATATTTACGTACAACTCATAAGAATGTCAGCTCACAGTCACTGTGTTCAAAATAAATAATCTGTCACCTTTACGCTAAAGACTTCACATGTCTGGCAGCTAGCACAGAGGATTAAGGGTATGATCTGTTATCGAGTTGTTTCCTGTAGTCTAGGGTCTGATCTCCTTATCCTCTGCTTAACTACACTGTGCATTCACCTTCTCTGTCTCTCTAAGCTTATCATTTAACAAGGAAGTGGTCCAGTACAAAGTCTTGCGGTATTCCCCATGGCAATGACCTCCAGATTGATTGAATCCCTTGAGATAACACACACTGTACATGATCAGTTATCCAATTAGCCGTTCATCTTACTAGTAAAAGGTTATACACCTAATCAATATAGACAATTTATTACATGATCATGCCTTAGACTATCCAAGGCTTTGGTTACATCCAGAGAGATTACAACACAGTTTTTGCTCTGATACCTTAATATAAACATTCTGTCATAAAGGTTTATCTGACTAGTCAGCGCTAATTCTCCCTTAAAGAAATCCTGCTGATTTTATCCAAATTTGGTCTATAAACTCCATCATTAATAAGATGACTTAGTAAACATCATTTAAAGCATTTCCCTAATCTAGATGTGAGAGCTATCAGTCTATCTGATTTGTCTCCACCTTTAACCACAGAAACAACATATGATGTCTGCCAATTCCTAGGTACAAGTTCCAGGTTTAGCATAGTATTACAGATTCCCATTAATGCTGACACTATAGCATCAGAAATTGCCCAAACATATTATTGGGTCCCATCGAGCTATATAGTTTATCTATTTTCAGTGATGACACCATTCATCCTTAGATATTATAGGGCAGTTGCATTTATTCATTTTATTCCATACAGATTCTCTGCAATATTCATTTTAGAGAAATGTTCATTAAAGAAAAACTCTAACCTAGAACTAAAAAAGCAATCTATTTTTTTTTTACTGTGTCTATTTTCTGAGGAATTTTAACACCTCAATATCAGTGTTTCTAATAGAATTTTAATACGCTTCTCCACAAATAGCTGCCCACGGGGCTAGATACATTTATTTATTTATTTATTTATTTATTTATTTATTAATATTTGTTTTCCAGAGTAGTGCACTGATCAGCCCAGGTGAAATACAAAACATTTCACAAATAAAAAATACAGAAATGCCAGCAATGACAGAATAGTTCGGACTGATTACCTAGAAAATAATCTGCGTACATACATTCTAGTAAACAAGCACAATGCAATGTACAATTAAACAGACTGTAATGCACAATAGATAAATTAATGTCTAAAGCAGTTTAATCTTCAGTGGCTCTTGAGAGATAAGAGACCTGTAAAGGAGATAGGTTAGGTAATATATAGTAGCATTTGGGCTGGATGAAGTTTTTGAGTTGCATTCTGAATTTCGAATAAGTGTTGATTTCCTTTTTTTACTAAAAAAAGTTCCATTTCAAATGGTTAAAGTGTGTACCTTACAGACACAATGTGCAGTATGATTCTTAGATGGTGTAATTGATTAGGTTTAAAATGGTCCACAAGGGCAGTTAGACTAGCACAAATCTATAGACCTATGGAAACATAAGTACAACTGTATACTGTATTTTACACTTTTAAACTGCATTTTTGCTATATTACTGATTTTCTAAAACTCTTTTTGCTGATTTGTTGCACTTTTTGTCAATTGTAGCATAGAATGGAATCAGACCTGATGGAACTGGTTTTGGTTGTTAAATTGAGCACTAAACCAAATTATCTTTTGCTGGAGATGGCCCTCTTGCACCCTTGTGGCAGGAGAGTGCAGTTAGGACTCATCTGATTGAAGGTTGCTGGCACAGAGCTCAGTTTTGAGGTATTTTATTGGTTACATTGTTTAATTCAGTTTGTTCACTTTTGCTACATAAGCCCCAGATTTGTGCAGGTTTGCGGTTGTTTTAACACAACTCCACAAAGTTAGGTGACCAGCCACTGCTCTGCTGTATTCATCTGTTTACGCGTACAGCACCTTTATGCACCATCAAGCACTACCGTGCAGTGGGGTAACCATTGGCAGTTATAGATGCAAAAACTTCAGTAGATAAATTTTCCCTTAGTAGCTGGTGTGATCCGGATGAGAAGTCCTTAAATTGTGCTTAGCTGCTCAGAGAGCACCTCAGCTGCACTTTTGCCCCTTAAACAGTCCCAAAACCATTAAATCTGCAATAGTCTCATATCATTTAGAGAACCTCCACTAGTATAGAGCCAGTGTTGCACACTCTATTAGTAAAGACCCATTTAGAGCACCCAGTTATACCACACCCCTTCATTTTCTCTTCCCACTGTGACAACAAGATTTAACCTAGCATTATGGATGGTCAGTTTCCCTCCATTTATCCTACCAGCCTGATTGACATGGGTATCCTGATGCAGTGTAGCAACTGCCTCATGTACACTGACAACCCTCTACTTCTAAATCACCCAAGTACAATTTGTGAGAGATGCATCTTCACTAAGAATCTGGAATCCTAGCTCTCTCGTGCACAGAAGAGTAACACTGAACAGGTTGTCATCGCACATATTACACCTCCTACACAAATCAAGCATTCAACACATAAACCATCAGATGCAGAGGTACACACCAGAAAACTACTAAACACCAGAGACCCTCCAAATGCAAACATGCTACACCTAATATAGAACTTATAGCACTCAATACACCTAAAAACACACGCACCAATGGCTTACCAAATAAGCACCTAAGGCAAAACAAATCTATACCAATTCCAATTTTTTTAGTCATAGGTGACTCCATTATGAGACACAGAGATGTCCCACTCACCAGGCTGAACAAGGAGAAGCTTACGGTCAGCTGTCTATTGGGTTCCAGGGTCTGTCAAGTCACACATGCACTCAAGTCTCTCAACAATTACCGTATGACTCAGTCATAGTTCATGTTGGTGTGAATATCTTGAGATGTACTTCACTGGACTATATGAAGAAATATATATTGAGCTCTATGAATATGTATCCCAGACAGGTATGCTCCTTGCCTTGAGCAGCATTCTACCCTCACCTAGGATGATAACACAATATAAACAAAAAATGATTGACTTCAATGATTGGCTTAGTTTCTGGTGTCATTCTAAGGGGATCCAGTTCCTGTCAACCTGGGCAGACATGGTTGATAGGCCACGCTGCTTTGGTAGAGATTCTCTTCACCTGTTACCTCTAGGCTTTTGGTTACTGGCTAAGGCACTTGCCTCCCCATAGTGCCTTTTTTTAGGCAAGGTCTCAAGAACAAAATTGCCAATGTGAAAATATCACTCACAAATAAATTAAAGTTTATGTTGCTAAATTCTAGGAGTTTAAATCAGAGATTGCACTCTCTGGAAGCACTCGTCTCTCTGGAGTATGTTGATGTCTTTGTAGTCACAGAAACTTTGTTTAGGGCCATAGAGAGTAACCAAGCCTTACAGGGCTACAATGACTTCCACACTTTCAGACTGCAAAATAAACATGTGAAAAAAAAAGGAGGAGGAATATCTATCTTCATCAAAGATAAATACACCTCCAGACTGATTAGACAGGAAAACTCCATGGAGTTACTCCAAGTTCAACCAACTGTGGGTAAGACCCCCCCCTTTCAAGTCATTGTTAGCTATAAGCCCACTTATTTGAACCAAGATACTCACGCTGTTTATTTAGACCTACTTGAGTCAATAAAATTACATCCAAACACTCTAGTTGTGGGGGATTTTAACTATCCTTCCATTGACTGAGAAACTTATACGAGTGCCAATATGCTTGGACTAAGGTTCCTGGATGTTGCTAACATTAATACCTTGGAACAAATGGTATGCAACCCAACAAGGAGCTCAAATATTCTCGACCTGGTCCTCACCAACATGGAAGACCATTGCACCACCACAAGTATAGGACCCTCACTGGTTAAATCTGATCACAAATTAGTCACATTTGAAGGAGCTATAACACCTGAACCCATCTTAGGTGAAATCAGGCTAAATAAATTTCACTAAAGCTAATTCGACCTTCCTAAGTGATGGCATAAATAATTTCCAAGCTCCTGTTCCCATGTATGGCATTGAAAACTATATTAAGGTATACACAAATGCCCCGTTCAAACACTTTTACAAATGTATTGTCACAGCTGCACCTGATAGGATCAAAACAAGATCCTTAAGAAAAAAACAGCCTCCCTTTTGGCATCTAGCATTAATAAGTTATACAACAAGAGGAAGAAGTTGCTGTCTAAGAATAAAAAAAGAGAGGTTCCAACACTGGAAGAACACCCTCCTCTGCTTCAACAAACAAATAAAAAACTTGTAAAATCCTCTAAGGGCAACTTTGAAAAAAATGTATCAACCATTGCTAAGGATAACCATAAGGCATTCTTCAGCTATATCTGTAACCTAAAAGTTAGGACCTAGATATGTGCAGAACTAGCTGTGGATGGCTTCACACTGAATGATCCTTCAAAAATAGCTAAAATATTAACTGACAGGTTTGGTGAAAATTTCACCACTCCATCCCGTCCAAACATTCCACAAAGCATTTTCTCTACATCTCCTTCACCTTGCATTTCCAAAGAACAAGTCATTAATGCTCTCTTCAAGGCCAGAAACACAGCCTCTGTGGGACCGGATGGCATCCCAGGTTGCATTTTAAATGGCTAAACCATGAGTTAGAAACTCCAATAGGTACTCTCTTCAGCCACAGACTGAGCACTGGTTTTGTCCCTGCTGAATGGAAAACAACAACCATCATCCCCCTTCATAAAGTGGGGTATAGCAACAGACTCTTGGAACTACAGACCCATAAGCTTAATCAGTCTCATCTGTAAGGCCATAGAACAAATTATCATGGACCTTATAAATAAGGATATAGGTGATCTCATAACCCTTGATCCGACACAGTTTGGTTTTGTCAAAGGCAGGTCATGCATGTTAAACCTAGAGGACTTCTTTGAAAACATCACCAGACCCATCGATGAAGGCAAATCTGTGCATACAGCTTACTTTGACTTAGCCAGGGCCTTCAACATGATCCCATATTTGGGCATCATTGATTAACTCTCCCAATTGAATATCAACCCTTATTTTATCAGGTGGGTTGCTAGCTGTCTCACTGACAGATCACATTCAATCAAACGTGGGGGCTTCACCTCAACCAGCAGACCTGTCATCATTGAAGTTACACAGGGGTCAGTGCTGGGTCCCCTATTTTTTGGAATATACTTCCCAAAACAGAGGGGCTGTGGCTCACTAAGTTTGCTGAAAACTGCAAATTAGATGCAAACATTGAATCCACAAACGATGTCAAAATACTTCAAAAGGGACTGACACAAAGCAATGATTGGTGCCAAACCCATGGACTCAAACTCAGTGCAGAAAATCCATTATCATCCCCTTCAGTAAAAACAATATCCCTGCAGACTAGCATATAGATAATAATACCCTAAGTAACAATTCAGTGGTGCGAAAATTGGGAATGCAAGCTGACTGTAGCCTAAACTTTGACCACCATGTGTCTACTGTGGTAAAGAAGGCATTCTACATTGCACACTTCATTAGTAACGACATTGTCTGAATAGGGAAAAAGGTTGTAACACCCCTGTACTTGACCATCATCAATCCAATAATTAAGTACAATGCTCCCTTTTGTATGTACCTTACCAGGCACCTGCAGCAACTTGAGAGACTGCAGAGATTTTTAACCAAGAAAATTCAGGGTCTCCAGCATATGTCATACACTGACATACTGAAGTCACTGTCATGGTAATCAGTACAATACAGACTACTTAGAGGAGACTTGTGCCTGGCCTAGAGAGCAATCTTGGATCCAGTCTTAATGGAAATGCTGCACATGTGCTAGTCAAATGGGACAAAGGCCACCCACTCCAGGGACCGTAACCTGGCCTGCGACATAAATAGGACCTGTTGGAGAGACAGACATGTCTCTCAGAATTTGCCACTCTTGTATGATCCTGTTTAAGCGTAGCCTGTATAACTGGATGGGAAACAGTAAATTCTTGCTGGATAGTTCAGCTATGACACTCCTACATATGGGCAGTTGTTGCTAACTAAGATCTTAAGTTTAGGCAAGATCCTTTATATTGGGTTTCTCTAGTATTATCCTGGGCACACGCAGTTAGGTTTATAAAGACCTTACTGGCTCAGTCACTACCTATGAAGCTATGAACCTATAAAGAAGTAGTGCTGTAATCCCATGCCTTTGACATATAATGGGATTAGTGTCAGCAACTATAATCTTATACAACTTATGTAGCAGGATTGGTTCTTTTATTTTTTTTTCAGGAATGATCCTTATTTATGTCTGTCTTAGAACCTGTTTTACATTATACTAAGGAGTTATACAGCTGCAGCCAAAAACAGCCAAATTGCAGGCCTTTATTCAAAGTGCCTTTTCGTAGTCCAAGATGAAACTAACAGACCCCTCCACACCCCCCTCCCCACCACACACACATACACACAAACACACACACACACACACACACACACACACGTACATGCATACACAGATACATGCACACACCTACGCACTATTCCCGAAGTGTCAGAACTGTCACTGCACGGAGTGATACTGGTATTAACATAAATAAGTGATAGCTGCTGCTGAAAAGCATGGGACTTGAAACTAATTCTGTTCCCAATGCTTGCTGTGGGAAGATTTTATTTTTCTCTGAATGCTGTAGAAAATACTTTATTATTTTCACTTGTCTAATTAATGTCATGCTCCTTTTCCCCTAAGTTAAGTCTACAACAAAATATGACTGACTTTCTGTTCCTTAACTTTGAATAACTATTTTTTCTATAGAGATGTCTTGTAGCACTACATTTTCGATCTTTCCTTGTTATTCTCCTGATCTAGTGATTTGTTAAATTACAGCAAAATCACTCTTCTACAAAATTGGCTCCTTAATATATAAATACACATATATATATATATATATATATATATATATATCTATATATATATATACACAGACACATTTGTATATACGGATCTACTTAAATTGATCAAATGTCATTTACATCTACATGCATAATGTCAAAACAAAGTATCGATATTTTGCATGTCAACACTACTGAGTGTAAACCGAGAATTAATCTCGGCACATGCAAAACTTTAAAAAAAAAAAACCATAAACAAACCATAGTTTTTTCCAAGACAAACCCATGCACCCCCCCCCCACACACACACACACACAAATGCCTTCTAATGATTTAGCTGTATATAATTGTCACATTTACTTTCATAGGATCATAGGAGATTAGTAGGCTATTGGCTCTAAGGCCTCTACAAGTCTAGCCATCTTATACCCTTGTTTCCTTATGGACCAAGATATGTTTGCATGTGAATCGAAGATCAGCACTAGCTGCCCCTGACTAAGAGGGACATAGGTGAAACCCCCAGTGTAAATGTATGGCTTCCCATCCAATTGTCCTGGTTACGTGTACATAGAGTCATTGAGGAGCTCTGTTTTACATGAATTGGGAGTTTGTTTCAGAGAAATAGCAACCTCTGGGAGACATATCTGTCTCTCCAGCATGTCTGTTAATATTTCAGGCTAGGTTAAGATCCCTAGAGTGATTGAATTTTACCTCATTGGATTTGCGGATGTGCAGTAGCTTCATCAAGGCAGGGTGTGAGACTGCTTTACAGGCCAGGCACAAGTCATCTCAAAGCAGTCTATATGATACTGCGTAAAGTGATATGGCCTTCAGTCTGACTGTGTAGGTCATGTGTTGTAGGCCCTGAATTTTCTTGGTGAGAAACGTCTGAGGTCTCTCTAGTTACTACAGAGATGTCTGGTGAGGTACATACCAAAGGAAGCACTGTACTCTATTATTTGTCTGATGAGAGCCGAGTACAGGGGAGTTATAACCTCCTGAGCTTTGGATGCTATATCCTTGCCTATGAGGTGTGCACTGTAGAAGGCATTCCTTACTACTGTGATCACCTGATGATCAAAGTTAAAGCTGCTATCAACTTGCATTCCTAAATCTCTCACCACTGGGTTTCAAATTGGGGGGGAGGTATCATTAATGTTGTAATTAGCAGGGGATTTTCCTTTACCAAAGGGGATGATAATGCATTTATTTGCATTTAGTTTAAGTCTGTGGCTTTGACACATATTATTTGTCAGCGTAAGCTCATTTTGTAGTATGTTGACATCTTTTGGGAATTCAGTGATTACCCCCATTTTGCAGTCATCAGCAAACTTGGTATACCATAGGCCATCTATTTTCCCCTGGACTTCTGAAAAATAGAAATCTAACAGTAGCACAGATCCTTTGGAACACCACTGGTAACAGGTCTGCTAATAGAGTTGGCATCCCCAGTTTTGACTGTATGTGTTCTGTTTGTGAGCCAGTTGGCAACTCATCTAGTGATGTAAGGGTTTCTCCTCAGCTGGGTGAGTTTTGCAATGATGCCTGAGTAAGGGATTGTGTCAAAGGCCTTGGATATGTCGAGATAGGCAGTGTGACCTGTTTTTCCTTCATCCAGGACCTTGGTAACCTTCTTGAAAAAGTCCACCAGTTTAGGAGGCAAGATCTGCCCTTAACGAAGCCAAACTGGGTAGGGTCAAGAGTTTGAAGGTCACCTATATCCTTGCTGATAAGGTCCATGATGTTTCTGTCCATGGCCTTCCAGATAAGGCTGATTAGGCTAATGGGTTTATAGTTGCCAGGGTTGGTTGAGGGGACCCCCTTTGTGCAAGGGGATTACAGCTGCTGTTTCTACTCAGTGTGACCATTCCCTCTTGTTTTTTTTGACAGCAGTTTCTTTCTCTTATTGCATAACCTATTTATATTTATGCTGGATGTCCAACACGGTGATTTATTTTTTGGTGAGGATCTTGATTTGATCCATTCCAGTACGGCTGAGTCTATACATTTAAATAGGTGTTATACAGAACATTTGTATACAACTCGGTATAAGGGCCATTGCTGTCAGTGCTAGCAAGGGTTCTGAAACTACTGACGCCATTGCTCTGTAGGCTATAGTTTGCTTTGTAGAAATGTTTTTAACCTTTTTGCTTCTGAGGGTGGGTCAGGTACACTTGTTACTTTGAAGAAAACTGATTTATGATTGGACTTTACCTGGGAGGCCCCCATACATGAGGTGATGCAGCAATCTGCTATATTGGTGAGTACTATGTCAAGGATGTTAGAGGCCCTTGTGGGGGTGCTAACTATCTGCTGCAGAGCATTTGTGTTAACAAAGTCCAGGAACCTTTGAGTGAGTCTGTTTGTGTTCATATATGTTACCCAATCGATGGAAGGATAGTTAAAGTCACCCATGACCAGGGTATTTGACTATTCTGAGAGTGACTCAAGTAGGTCCTGGTAGGCTGCATGGTGTTCGTGGTTCATGGTGGGGAACCTATAGCTAACAATGACTTGGTGGGAGGGCCTTTCATACAGTTAGTTAGATTTGGAGTAACTCTTGGGAGTTGTACTGTTTAACCAGTTTAGAGGTGTATTTGTCTTTAATGAAGATGGTTACTCCTCCTCCTCCCTTGTTTTTTTCATGTTTGTCGTATGGTCTGAATGTGTGGAAGGCATTATAGCTGTGAATGGCCGGGGTACTCTCTGAGGCCTTGAACCATGTTTCTGTGACATCAACATCTTCCTAGGGTAAGAAGTGTTTCAGGTGAGTTCAGTTTCTAATTTAGACTCCTAACATTAAGCATAACCCTGAGTTTGTTTCTGGATGATAGTTTTACTTTGAGAATGTTTTTCTTATGACATTGTCTGAAAAAGGCACTATGAGGGGTATGTAACCTTGCCAGCGACCTAAAGCCTAGATGTGACAGGTGTCGTCTAGGCAGACTTTGTAGACTTCACTGTCCCTCTTTAAGAGAAATCTTGATGAATGGATGGGTAATAGGAAGTTCACCCCAGGGATCACTTCAGTGGCCTTGCTTTACAGGGACACTGGAAACTAACTTTGGGCGCCATGATGCCAGGGAATTTTCTTGGGCTAGGCTTATATAGGCTCCAGGGCTGTTAGCCTAGTACACACCTATGAACCTATGCTCATGCACTCCAACTGTATAAGGACTGACTTAAAGTCTGTGGTAGATCTCTCTTCCCATGGACCTGTGTACCTGATATGCATTCCTATCTGGAAAGATGTTGCAAGAAAGCACAGAAGACCTTCTTATAAATGCTGTTAGTGCAGCTAGTTGATACAGATGCCACCTGTCTGTCTTCATGCAAAACAGTCCTGATATGGGTAGTTCTATGCTGTGTTTGTGTGTGTGTGTGTGTGTGTGGGGGGGCACAAAATGGCAAAAGTGTTGATAATTTGCCAAAAAAAAATTCTGTCTTTTCTCTAAATCTTACAGTGATTTTTGATACTAAATTTAAATAATCTTAATATATAAAGTAGTATAAACAACCAACATTTAAAGCTTAGCATTTCAGTACTCTGATGTTGCCTATGAAAAATTTTCAGTAAAGGTGGCAACTGCCTTTGAACCCCTGTTTTGCTATGAAAGGCTTGGCTACATTGTAAGCAACTGTGGACAGTGTTAGTTCTTCTCCTCTCTGCAATACATTTTGGAGCCTTTCTCCCTGGGTCTCTGCTGAAAATGGGTTTCTACCCAGCAGGACTTTCCCAGTAATCAAATGTCAATAAATAAATAAAATACAATGGAAAACAGTTTCACAGCTTTCTGTCTTGTTTATAGCAGCTGCTGAGCTCCTGTTATCAGTACTAAGAATTTCCCATCTAAGATAATCAGCAGAACCTGACAGTAAACTACAGATTTTTCTGTGGCTGTAGCATGTCATGTAGGCAAAGACAAATTCCTCTGCAAAGTATGTGAAAAGTCAAGCTTAAAAAAACAGGCTGGTGGGCTTTTTCTTCCTTTGATTCAATGCCATGGAAATGAAAGATTTATAAGTACAAGCAAGCTTCTACAGAGTACTTGGACCATATTGTAGGGAGAAATGCAACCTAAGGATTGAGTTAAACCACAGGAGAAGGTGGAGTTTTTTTAATTTATTTTTATTTATTTTTATTTTACAGTTTGCTTACCGGTATAGTCCATTGAACCAAGAAGAGAACATTTTCAATAGAGTCCCGGGGAGAAAAGCTCTATGAACAACAATTAAATAAGAAAACAATGCATTTACATTTTTGTAATACTGTTGAAGAAGCGATGGTATTACATAACATCTACGACTACAGTGAAAATACAGTTAAAAAAGAAAAAGGAAAAGTTACACACACACACACTCACACACACACACACACACACACACATAAATAAGTCAATTAAAATAAGAAAATCGATTGGTGCACATTCCTATTAGATTTGTTACAAAGTGAAATATCACAGGGTTGACATTACAGTTTTACATGAAATTTTAGCAGAGTTAAAGTAGGATACGGGGATAAGAGGTGCTAATTGTTGAATGTAAGAAAGGTGGGACAATAAGAAAAAAGTAGTGTAAGCATAAGTGTAAAATAAGAAAAATGAAGATGGTAGTCAGAGAAGGTGGAATTTTCTTTTAAATATTTCAGTCATCTCCCAGCTATCCATGATTATCCTACTTTGGTGATCCTATAACTTCTTTTATATGTTTTTTTACCTTTATGTATTCGTCAAATTGTTTTTTGTTATCAGAATATTTAATCAAAAATTATCATACATCCTTTTCCCATATGTCAGTGCTAACTTCAGCTTCTTAGTGATTGCATTTAAAAAACCTTTATCATGTTTAGATTTATGCCTTTTGTAATGCAAGTACAATTTTTATTTCTTCCTTACAGTTTTGAAAGCTGTTTTTTCCAACAAGGTTTTCTGTACTGCCTTGAATATTACTACTGCATGATGCTTTATGAGGACTTTTGCCTTCTATACTGCTGCTTTGTTTTGTGTTTCCTTGTGCTTACTAGGGTGTGATGCCTAGGCTCTCTGTATGTGTCTTTCAGATAGACATGAAAAAGACCTGCAGCAAGCATGACAGGAGGGACTTTCTGAGGGAATTGAGGCAATTTAACAGGAGCTGTGTGGCACAAGGAAAATTACGTTTTCAGGCCACTGCAAAAGGACATCATCAATCAACTATGACACGAGTGACCAAAGCACACCAAGAAATTTTAAATACCAAGAAGAAAACTAGAGAAAATGACACTGTCTGTCAGACCAATACTGATGGAGGTAAGAGCACTGTCTGGAGTTGTGAAAAAAAAAAACTCAGGACTGCAAACTCACTATGGAACAAGAGGATTTAGCTTTATTGCAACATTAACAGGAGTTGCTCTGCATTTGGTGGCCTTTGCCAGAGGTCCTGAGTTTTTCTGCTTGAATCCAAGCTACCCAAAGCTAAGAATTAGACATTAAGATTATTTTGAGTTTGATCTGCACTTTTTCATCTATATTGTGCTGTTTTACAGCATTAATTTTAGCCAATTTTGACTGTTTGTGCCTGTTTATTACCTGCACTTGTTTTGCACTGAAGTATTGCTTAGAGTAGCATATATTGATCCAGACTTGCTGAATCTAGCCTGCTTTAAATTACACTTGAACTAAAATCTAGCCATCTTAGATTAAGAAGGGCTCCCCTCCACCCATGTTGCAGAAGAGTGTGGGTATAGCCTTGTCTGAGGGGGATTGCTGGTGAAAGTATCATTTTATTTCCTATTGACAGATTAGTTTAAAACTGTTTAATTTTACCTGTATATAAGCCTCACATTTGTGTATAGCTGCACACTGCTCAAGGGTGGTTACTGGTGCCTTGTACAGACACAAATGCCTAGAAATACTTTTTTTCCATAGACTCCAATCAGTGAAACCCGCTCAGGCTTCCCTGCTCTTTGGGCAACTCAGCTGTGCATGTCTGCACTATAGGTACCTCAGCTGAGCACTGAGCGGTATCACCTCACTCATCAGCCCTGATCTTCTATAGAATTAAGTTCCCTTGTTAATCCTGGAGCAATAGCTGATATAATGTGCCCTCTCACAAACTATTACTTAGGAATTACCTGTTACTATGGACATTCAGTTTCCCAACATTCCTCCATCCAGCCTGACAGACATGGGGATCCTGAGGCAATTTAACAATTGCTGCATGTATACTGATAACCACCTTCTCATAAAGCAAACAAATACAGTATGTGAGAGATATAAGTATATCAGGAAACTTGAATAAGTCCTTTCACTTAACAATAAAGACATAAAACAGTTTGTCAGCACACACACCTCCTTAGACAAGATAAAGTCAAGACACATAAACCCACATATGCAGAGGTACTCACCAAGAGCCTCCCAAGTGCAAACAATCTCTGCATACTGGTACACAAACATAATACACCATTACACATAACAGCAAGCACAGCAGAGTCTCAGCAATTAAGCCCCTAAGGCAAAACATCTCAAAACCAATGACCTCGTCACAGGCAACTCAATAATGAGACACACAGATGCCTCCCTCATCAGGGAGAAGATCACAGTTAGCTGCCTGTCAGGTGCCAGAATCCAACAAGTCAAACATGCACTCAAGTCACTCAGCAGCAATTATCGTCATGACTCTGTCATAGTACATGTTGGAGTGAATGCCTTGAGACGTACCTCTCTGAACTGTATGAATACAAATGTATTAGAACTCTCAGATTATGTTTTCCAGGCAGGTATGCCCTTAGCCCTAAGCAGAATTCCACCTTCACCTAGGATAATGCCACAGTACAAACAACAAATGATTTATTTCAACGCTTGGCTTAGCTGCTGGTGTCAGTCCAAGGGGATCCAGTATCTGTCAGCCTGGGAAGACATGGTCAACAGTCCTCAGTGCTTTGCCAGAAATGGCCTTCACCTGTCTCCTCAAGGCTTTTGGATACTGGTGAAGATGCTTGCCTCCTCCATAGTGCCTATTTTAGGCTATGTCAAAACAACAAAACTTCAGACGTAAAACAATCCACAACAGACAAACTCAAGATCATGCTTCTTAATGCTAGGAGCCTAAACAGTAAACAGCACTCAGTGGAAGAACTCCTCACCTTGGAAGATGCTGATGATTGTGCAGTCACTAAGACATGATACAAGGCCGTTCTTATGTTCAGACCCCAAAACGAGTGAGAAAGATCCAAAGGGGAAGGTGTATCCAAATACACCTCAAGCCTGGTGAAATAATACAACTCTCTTGCAGTACTCCAGGTCCAAATAACTATAGATACAATATCCTATCACATCATATTTAGATACAGGTCCCCCACCATGAACAAGGAGAAACATCCCCGCCTACCTGGACTGGCGAGAGTCACTCAATATACAGCCAAACACCTTGGTCACAAGAGACTCCAACTACCCATCCATCTATTGGGCAACTTACAAGAGCACAAACATGATTGTTCTGATGTTCTTGGACTTTGCTAATTCAAATGCCCTGAAACAGGTAGTCTGCACCGCCACAAGGGGATCAAATATCCTAGACCTAGTACTCATCAATATGTGGGGGGGGGGGGGTCACTACATTACTCCCAGTGTGTTGCCTTCCCTGGTTAAGTCAAATCATAAATCAGTCTCATTTGAAGAAAAGATCAGACCTAACACCCCCACATGAGCAAAAAACTGAAACATTTCTTCAAAGCAAACTATAGCCTTCTAAGCAATGGTATAAAAGGTTTCAAAGCCACTGCTAATGTATCCAAGAAAGATTCCTAAGCAGAGGAGTACACAAACACCTTATATAACCACTAAAATAAATATATTGACTCTGTTGTACCTGACAAGACTAAAACCAGGTCCTCATGAAAAAACAAGTCAAATTGGTAGACTGCAAGTACAAATTTTATAACAAAAGAAAGAAACGTATATCTAAGAACAAGAAGTCACTTACACAGCAAAGGAAGATTACCCTCCACAGCTTAAACAAGCATATCAGAAAGCTTGTAAAGTCCTCTAACATAGTTATGACACTAAAGTAGCATCACTAGCTAAAGACAATCATAAGGCATTCTTTAGCTACATATGAAACCTAAAAGGGAATGCCCAACTATGTGATGAATTTATATTGGACAGCATCACTCGCATTGAACCTGAAAAAAATACTAAATTCCTATCAGACAGGTCTGGTGATAACTTCACCCCCTTGTCCCCACCAGCCATACCTCATATCATTGCTGACACCAGTCCTCTACCAAGTATCTCCAAAGAACAGGTCTTACAAGCCAAAAATACGGACTCTCTGGGACCAGATAACATCCCAGGCTGCTTACTAAACATACTGAAACAAGACCTAGAGGAGCTAATTTGTACTCTCTTTAACCACAGCCTAAGCACTGGTTCTGTGCTGGCAGAGTGGAGAACAACAACAGTAATCCCGTTACACAAAGGGGTCCACCAACCGACCCTGGGAACTATAGACCCATTAGCCTGACCAATCTTATCTGTAAGGTCATGGAAGGAATCATCATGGACTTTATAAGCAAGGAGATAGGCAACCTTCAAACTCTTGACCTGACCCAGTTTGGTTTTGTCAGTGGTAGCTCTTGTTTATTAAACCTGGTGGACTTCTTTGAGAATGTCACCCAAGCCCTGGATAAGGGTAAAGTAGTACATGCCACCTATCTTGATTTAGCCAATGCACTTGACACAATTCCCACTCAAGGATCATTGAGAAACTCTCCCAGCTGGGGATTAATCCATATGTTATTAGATGGGTGGCAAACTGGTTCAAAGATAGAACGCGCACTGTCAAAGTTGGGGAATCCACTTCCACCAGTAAACCTGTTACCAGTGGTGCAGTGGTGTACTACAAGGGTCTGTACTGGGTCCTCTACTATTTGGAATCTATTTCTCTGAAGCCCAGGCAAAAGTGGATGGCCTATGGCTTACCAAGTCTGTAGATGACTGTAACCTAGTCGTAATCAAAGAGTCCCACAACAATGTCAACATATTACTGAAGAGACTGACACAGACAAATTACTGGTTCCAAAGCCATGAACTAAAACTAAATGCAAAAAAGCCTCACTATCTCCTTTGGCAAAGAAGTAACCCCTGATAATTATAATATAGATACCACCCCTCTAAGCTCAAACTCAGCAGTGCAAGATTTGGGAATACAGGTTGATAGCAATCTAAACTTCGATCACCATGTGTCCATAGTGGTAAGGAAAGCCTTATACACTGCACATCTCATGAATAAGGGCATCCAAGACCAAGGAGGTCATAACTCCTCTATACTTGACCCTTATCAGACCACTAATTGAGTGCAATGCTCCCTTCTCTATATACCTAACTAGACACCTGCAGCAGCTGGAGAGACCACAGAGGTTTCTAACCAAGAAAACTCAGGGCCACCAAAACATGACCTACATGGAAAGACTGAAAGCTCTGTCACTATACTCTGCATCATCCAGGCTGCTGAGAGGTTACCTGTGCCTGGTCTATAGAGGAGTCTCGACCCTGCCCTAATGAAAATTCTGTACATCTGCAAATCGAATGGGACAAGAGTCACTCGCTGCATGGATCTCAAACTAACCTGTGACATAACAGTACATGTGGGAGAGACAGAGATGTCTCCCAGAGATTGCCACTCCTCTGGAATAAGCTCCCACTTCATGT
Organism: Protopterus annectens; assembly: GCF_019279795.1. Taxonomy (NCBI): domain Eukaryota; kingdom Metazoa; phylum Chordata; order Ceratodontiformes; family Protopteridae; genus Protopterus; species Protopterus annectens. The sequence continues at coordinate 1,650,000,339 of NC_056743.1, read as the reverse complement.
GAAGCAGAGCTCCTCAATGACCTTATTTAAGTGCAACCTTGACAAGCAGATGCTTAATCATAAATTAACCCCTTGGGGTCGCACCTATGTCCCTCATGGACTGAGGCAGTCAGTGCTGATCATAGAATCACTCTGAAAACAATAACCATCTAACTTTGGTCAATTAGGGTAAAGGTACATTTTTTTTTTACATGGCTGGGCATGTAAAGGCCCTAGGGCTATTAGCCTAGTAACCTGCTATGAACATATGAGCATGGAAATAGCCCATTTTCCATGTGGGATTTATCCTGTTAGGAGCAATGCAATTACCCGACCCCATGTTATAGTGACTGTGGAAGCACTGGCAAAGTGCAATCACACTTGCTTCTTATTCAACAGGTGTTTCAGATACACAGCTGGATATGTCTTATACCATGAGATGGGTTAGGCATAATAAATGTACTGACTAATAAATGAACAGACACTGCACTGGTTTCTATGGAAAAAGTCTGATTTACTCATAAACAGATTCTGTAATCTAGTACTTACTGGCATATTTATAGACACAGTTTAATTTGCTCATATCAGGGCACTTTATCTCCATGGGATTTAGTGGTAATAGATGTGTGCCTTTAAAATGCTGATATTATTTTATTTTGCTGCTGTTTGAGGTATGTATTGAATACGGTTTATATTCTCCTCGCAGGCTAAGTGCAGAGGTGGTACTGAAGCCTTATGTCCTGGTTCTCAGTAACTTTTGTTATGAAGCAACAGCCAGGTATATAACACAAAGGCTTGAGAGAAGGGAGGAAAGTTACCAAAGTTCAACTGATAACACAAAATGAGCTGGCGAATCTCCCTCTTTGTTTCCCAGATAATGAGCATTCTCCAACCTTCAATCCACTTAACCAAATGCTACACGTAGGACATTCTGACACAGACTTGTAGACAACCAGCAGTGTTAGCCCTGAAAGTTGAACCCACAAGCCATTTACTATGATTAGAGCAAAATTAAAACCACAATTGCATGCCAAACTACTTCCTCACTCCTCATTTAATTAATTCATTTAATTATATTTGTTTACTGATCAATGCTGACCAATTTCAGGCTCAGTCAGTGGGAAATACATATCATTTCACAAAGAAAAAATGCAGAAATGTAAGCAATAATAGAATGGTTCAGACTAATTACATAGAAAGCATGTATATACATTCCAGTGAACAAGCACAGTGCAATGTTCAGTCAAGCAGAGTATAATGTACAATATATAGATTTGTTTCTGAAGTGGGTCAGTCTTTAGAGAATCTTGAAAGGGAAGAAGAGACCTGGAAAGGAGATAAGTTAGATTTGGTTAGGTTATGTTGATACATCGACTTCATCAGCTATGTACAAGCAAAGCATAACCAGAGAGTAAACTGGATAACAATTCACAAATCAAGAAAGTCCCTTTAGTAGTCCATAACACCGGAGTTCTCTCCACAAGCTGGCAGCCATCCACTGCATTTGTAGGGAGAGTTACTACATAAATGTAAAGAAATACAATAATAGTACTATATTCAAATAATAAATATTTGTTTATTTTTCAAAGAGATTAAGGGATGAGCACATAAAATAAAGCTGAAGATTAAATAGCCGGTAAACCATTGTAGATATGGGTACTGAGGCCATACAAGGAAAGCTCGTTTGTCAAGCCAAAGCAACTGACAGAATGAAAGCAATAACTGATTTTTTCTCCTATCTTTTGTGTCATACTCAATGATTTACTATCTGACATCAACAAATTCTCTCTTTTACCCTTTTACCCCTTCTCTCACTCTATTTGCCATCACAGAAATAAATGGATATCTTCTTAATTCAGCAGTATATAGTGGAAAGAGAAACTTCTGGAAGAATTTGATGTTCATAGGTTCATAGGTGTTTACTAGGCCAACAACCACATTGGTCTTTTTAAGCCTAGCCATGCATCCCAAATCTTTGACGAGTTCTGATACTTTTAATAAGTGTAAGCGTGAGCCTGGGAGATGAACCATTTACAGGTTACCTGTTTGCATCAGAGACATAGGTGCCAAACCAGGGATGAATTTCCAGTTTCCCATCCAATTGTCCAAGTTACACTTGAATTGGATTAACAACGAACTCTGCTTCAAATGGATGGGGAGCCTGTTCTATAGATGGAGTAGTCTCTGGGATACATACCTGTCTCTCCAGCAGGTCCTATTTATATCACAAGCAAGGTTTAAGTCTTCATAACAGGTAATTCTGGTACTGTTTGTTTTGTGGATATGCAAGAGGTCCATCAGAGTGGGGTCTGAAAATGCCAGGTATAGATCTCCCCTCACTAGCCTGTAGAAGACAGCATACAGGGATAGGGCTTTGAGGTGTTCTTCATAGGACATATTACTTATGCCCTGTATTCTTTTAGTGAGGAACTTCTGTAGACGTTCCAGTTGTTGGATATGCCTGGTTAGGTATATACCAAAGGGGGCATTGTACTCAATGATAGGTTTGACGAATGCTGACTACAGTGGAACAATGACTTCCTTGGACTTAGATGCCATATCTTTGTTTATAAGTTATGCAACATAGAATGCTTTCCTCACCACTGTAGACACATGATAATCAAAGACTAGATTACTATCTATGTGTGTCACTAAGTCCCTAACTACAGGGTCAACTCTAAGGGGTCTTTTATCAATATGATAGGTACCAGGGATGTAAGACTTCCCAAATAATACTATTATGCATTTCTTGGCATTTAGTTTTAATCCATGACTCTGACACCAGTTGTTTGTCTGAGTCAGCCCCTCCTGTAGAACATTTGTGTCAGTGTGAGATTCAATGACAGCTCCTAATTTGCAATCATCTGCAAATTTAGTCAGCCAGAGACCACTGACATTGCCCTTGACTTCTGAGAAGTAAGTGCCAAAAAGGAGTGGTCCAAGGACTGATCCTGAGGGACTCCACTTGTGACTGGCCTCTTTGTAGAGGTGGACTCCCCAGTTCTATCTTGCTGGGTCATGTCTGTGAGCCAGGTGGCTATCCAATGGCTGACATATGGGTTTGTACTTAACCTCTTGAGTTTGTCAACAATGCCCAAGTGGGGCATTGTGCCAAATGCTTTGGCCAGGTCAAGGTAGGCAGTGTGAACAATTTTGCCCTCATCCATTGCTTTGGTGACCTTCTCAAAGAAGTACACCAAGTTGAGTAGGCATGATCTGCCCTTTACAAACTCAAACTAGGTAAGTTTCAGTGTCTGGAGGTGTACTTTACCTCTATTGATCATCGTCATGGTAATTCATTCCATGGCTTTACATATAGGACTAGTGAGACTTATGGGTCTGCAGTTTTCAGGTTCTGTAGATGGCCCACCTTTGTGCAGAGGGATGACTGTTGCCTTTCTCCATTCATGAGGCACAAAGCCTGTTTGGAGGCTACAGTTAAATAGTAATTCCAGAAACCCTGATAGGTAATGGTTCATGCTATTTAGAAGGGATCCTGGGATACTGTCTGGGCCGATTGATGCAGTGTTCTTGGTCTTAGAGAGAGCATTAAGGACCTGTTTCCTAGTGATAGTAGGGGGAGTTATATTTGATGATATTTCCTGAGGGAAGGTTGAGGGGGAGAGATGAGTAAAGTTGGAGCTGAATTTATCAGCCAGGAAGTTTGCTATATCTTCTGAATCAGTATAGGTGGCTCCATTTACAATGAGCTCTGCACACAATTGCGTATTGCCTTTGAGGTTACAGACGTAGCTAAAGAATACTCTGTGGTTGTCCTTGGCCTGGAAGGCCAAACTTACCTCAAATTTGGCTTTGGTAAACTTTATTTGCCCTCTGAGTTGTTTGTTTAATTTAATGAGAGTGCTTTTATCCTGCTGGGTACTGCACCTCCTAATTTATGCCATGCTTTACTTCCCCCTGTTATACATTCGATTGATTTTATGATTCCACCAGGGTGGCTTGTTTTTAGAGTAAGTTCTGTACTTCTCCCTTGTGGGTACAGTTGCCTCTATACAGCTATTAATCTACTTGTACAGGGTTTCTGTGAACAGTTCTGCATAGGCAGAAGTGTTTTCAGGGCTAATAGGGGCTTGAAATGTTGCCAGGTTCTCACTTAATAGCAGGAGGTTAGCCTTAGAATATTTCATGAATATTCCTGGTTTAGCTGGGGGTCCAGATTTTACTTCAAAAGAGACCATTTTGTGGTCTGACCTTACCAGGGAAGGCATTACAGTAGGGGGTGTGCAGCACTCTCCCATATTAGTGAGGACCAGATCCAGTATGGTTGCACCCTAGTTGGTATACTTACAAAATCCAGGAATCTTTATGCATGTACGTTTGATGTTGTATAGGATTCCCAGTTAATAGTGGGGTAATTAAAGTCACCCATGAATATGGTATTGGGTAGGATGGTTTGTGTTTCTAATAAGGTTAAATACATGGTATGGGTTTCCTGGGTCATAGACGGGGACCTGTACCTTGCAAGGAAGTAGCATTGGATTTTACTTATGGTGATTTGAACATGGAGCAGCTCAAGTGCATTGTCCTGTTTGACTAGCCTTGAAGTATATTTATTTTTGATGTAGATAGAGGAACCTCCACCTTTAGTCCCTGCCTGTGAAGTAGCTGGTCTAAATGTGTGGAAGGCATTATAACCCTGCACTGTAAGTGTGCTCTCCGTGGATTTAAACCACATTTTTGAGACTACAGAGCAATGAGCATTCTTTAGGGTAAAGAGAGCTTCTAGGGAGTAGAATTTGTTGTTTAGACTCCTACCATTGAGCAGTAATACCTTTAGATTTTCTTGGTTTTGATTTGCTATGTCAGAAGTACTTTCAGTTTGGCATATGAGGGAAGACAATGTTTTAACTAATATTCAAAAGCCTATAGGGGAGAGGTGCAGACCACCCTTGGCAAAGCAGCATGGTCTGTTGACCATCTCTTTCCATGCTGATGAATATTGCACCCGCTTAGAATGACACCAGAAGATAAGCCAATTATTAAAGTCAATCATCTTTTGTTTGTATTGTGGCATCATTCTTGGAGAAGGTAAAATGCTGCTCAGTGCTAGGCTCATACCAGCCTGAGACACATATTCCAAGAGCTCCATTATGTCTCTCTTCATATAGTCTAGGGAGGTACGTCTCAGGTCATTTACTCCCACATGGACTATAACTGAGTCATAGTAGTAATTGTTGGACATGAACCTGAATATAAATTCTGCTGAGAGTTTCTGTGATTCAAGGGGCAATGACAGTTTTAAAGATTCCTTGTAATGATCTGGAAGCAATCTGGCTGGGGAGTGTATGTATGAATGTATGTACTATATATATACATTTGTTTGTATGTGTGTTTCTGTGTTTGTTTTTATTTATACATTTGTTAAGCTGGTTGGTGGCTTGGTCTTCAGATCCTTTTTCGTATGTGCAGTACTGAGAAATTTTGAAACAATGACACATACTTTTCAAGTTCATAAAACATTCATTAAACACAGTGGAGTTTTCCTTTGGTCTTTGTTTCAGATGTGTATTTACAAAAGAATTGCATAATTTACAAGTACTTGCTATAAGCATAAGTATTTGGTAACAATTAAACAGAGTACAGTCTGAAGGGGTTCATAAATAAAATCACAAAAATATTACAAATATGTGTAAGTGACATTGGTGGAAGGTATTAATGAGGCTTGTTGAAACTGTAAAATTGCATTGACTCCTTAAAGGGTGCTTCTAATGACAGTTAAAAATAGAAGAAGCTGGAGGGATGCCACATGGCTTGTGCAAGTTTGTAGAATACTCCTTCAGTACAAATTGGGGTGAGGGCAGGCCATGGAAGGGAAATGACATTCTGCACAGTATTTTGCAATTAATAGTGATTGCCTTTAAATGTCTGATGTTGGATTAGAGGAGGACAGAAGTTTAAAATGATAAGTTTAGAAATGGTTGTAGAGAACAGGATGATAGCTATATGATTAATAAGATTAGTGGTAAAGATCTGTGATATACAGTGCTGAGTACTGTTATAAAGATCTGAAGTATAAGGCTGAGTACTGGTGGAGGGATTGAATGACATTAGTCTGTACAGGATGAGAGCCCTGAATTCTAGTGGCAATGGGAAGAAACAAGAACTATACTGGTGAACCCTGAAATATAGTATCACTACAGTGGTGTGTATTGGAGAGTGCCCTAAGTTATAATATCACTACAGTAGTGTGTGCTAGCACTGGCAGGGGGCTGTGAGTTACAGTGGTTAGCTCTGAAAGTGAGTCATGCATTACAGTAGTAGGTACTGGGGGAGGGTCTTGAATTACTACAGTGGTGAACACTGAAGAAGTACCCAAAATTACAGTTGTTAAGTACTGGTGTAGGATCCTACATTAGAGTGCAGAGTTTTGATGGAGAGTCCAGAATTATAATCGTGAATACTGAAGGGCATTCATGAAGGTGAGTACTGGTGAAGACAGCTGAGGAACATTGGTTAGCACTGAAGGAGAACCCTGAATTACAGGGCTGATTACTGGAAGAGAGCCCTGAATTACAGTGCTGAGAAATGAAGGACAGCCCTGAATTTCACTGCTGAGTACTAGAGGAGAACCATGAATTAAGTACTTGAGGAGAGCTGTGAATTACAGTGCTGAGTAGTGGAAGGGAGCCCTGAATTACACTGCTGAGTACTGAAGGAGAGCCCTGAATTATGGTGCTCAGTACTGAAGGAGAGCTCAGCATTACAGTGCTGAATACCAGTAAAGAGCTTTGAATTACAGTGATGAGTACTGGAGGACAGCCCTGAATTACACTTCTGAGTACTGGAGGACAGCCCTGAATTACACTTCTGACTACTGGAGGAGAGCCCTGAATTACAGTGCTGAGTACTGAAGTAGAATCCCTAATTATAGAAGTGAGTAGTGGATGAGAGCTTTCAATTAGAATTGGGAGTACTGGTGGAGAATCCCGAATTATGTTGGTGAGTATGGGAGGAGAGCCCAGAATTATATGCTGAGTACTGGTGGAGAGCCCAGAATTACAGTGCTGAGTACTGGATGAAGCCCAGAATTGTATGCTGAGTACTGGTGGAGAGTGCAGAATTACAGTGCTGAGGACTGGAGGAGAGCCCTGAATTATACTGTTGAGAATTGGAGCAAAGCCCTGGATTGAAGTACTGAGTACTGAAGGAGACCACTGAGTTACAGTGCTGAGTATTGGAGGAGAATCCTGAGTTATGGCAGTGAGGAGTGAAGGAGAACTTTGAATTACATTGGGGAGTAATGGAGGAGAGTACAGAATGACAATGCTGAGGTCTAAAACAGAGACATAAATTACAGTGCTGTGTACTGGAGGAGAGCCCTGAATTGCAATGGTAAGTACTGTAGGAGATCCCAGAAATCCAATGGTGAGTACTAGAGGACAGCCGAAAATTACAGTGCTGGGAACTAGAGGACATCCAAGAATTACAGTTCTGAGTACTGGAGGAGAGCTTTGAATTACAGTTCTACTTAATGGAGGAGGCCCCTGAGTTACAGTGCTGAGTATTGGTGGAGAGTGCTGCATTACCATGCTTAGTACTGGAGGAAAGCCCTGAATTACAGAGCTCAATACTGGAGGAGAGCCTTGAATTACAGTGGTGAATACTGAAGGAGAATCCCAAATTATGGAAGTGAGAATTGAATGAAAGCTTTGAATTGCAATGAGAAGTACTGTAGGAGAGCCCTGAATTATTGTTATGAGTACTCAGTAGCACCCTGGATTATTGTGGTAAGTACTGGTGGTGATTACTGATTTATAGAGGTGAGTGAGGACTGGCGCACAGACCTGAATTATAGTGCTAAGTACTAGAGGAGAGCCCTGAATTATAGTGCTGAGTATGGGAGGACAGCCCAGAACTGCAGCACTGAATACTGGTGGAGAGTCCTGATTTACAATGGTGAGTACTGTAGGAGATCAGTGAATTACAATGGTGAGCATTGTAGGAGATCAATGAATTACAATGGTGAGTACTGTAGGAGATCAGTAAATTACAATGGTGAGTATTGTAGGAGATCAATGAATTACAATGGTGAGTACTGTAGGAGATCAGTGAATTACAATGGTGAGTACTGTAGGAGATCAGTGAATTACAATGATGAGTATTGTAGGAGATCAATGAATTACAATGGTGAGTACTGTAGGAGATCAGTGAATTACAATGGTGAGTATTGTAGGATATCAATGAATTACAATGGTGAGTACTGTAGGAGATCAGTGAATTACAATGGTGAGTGCTGTAGGAGATCAATGAATTACAATGGTGAGTACTGTAGGAGATCAATGAATTACAATGGTGAGTACTGTAGGAGATCAATGAATTACAATGGTGAGTACTGTAGGAGATCAATGAATTACAGTGGTGAGTACTGTAGGAGATCAATGATTTACAATGGTGAGTACTGTAGGAGATCAATGAGTTACAATGGTGAGTATTGTAGGAGATCAGTGAATTACAATGGTGCGTACTGTAGGAGATCAATGAATTACAATGGTGAGTACTGTAGGAGATCAATGAATTACAATGGTGAGTACTAAAGGAGAGCTGAAAATTACAGTGCTGAGTACTGGAGGATGGCCAAAAATTGCAGTGCTGACTACTGGAGGAAAACCCAGAATTATATTGCTGAATTCTAGAAGAGAGCCCAGAATTACAGTGCAGAGTACTGGTGGAGAGCCCTGAATTACAATGGTGAGTTCTGTAGGAGAGCCCTGAAATACAATGGTGAATACTAGAGGACAGCCGAAAATTACAGTATTGAGTACTGGAGAAGGGTCCAAAATTACAATGCTGAGAACTGGAGAAGAACCCAGAATTACAGTTCTGAGTATTGGAGGGGAGCCCTGAATTACACCGCTGGTAACTGGAGGAGAGCGCTAAATTACAGTGCTGAGTACTGTTGGAGAGCCTTGAGTTACAATGCTGTGTACTGGAGAAGAGCACTGAATTACACTGCTGAATACTGGGGGAAAGCATTGTATTCCAGTGCTGAGTACTGGAGGAGAACCTCAAATTATGGCAATGAGAAGGAGAAGTGAATGAGAGTTTTGAATTGCAATTAGAAATACTGTAGGAGAACCCTGAATTATAGTTGCGAGTACTCGGTAGCACCCTGAGTTATTGTGGTAAGTAGTAGTAGTGATTACTGATTTACAGAAGTGAGTGAGGAATGGTACAGATGCCTGAATTACAGTGCTGACTATTGGCATTTGTGAGGTTAATGGACTATTAAGTATCTATCTATCTATCTATCTATCTATCTATCTATCTATCTATCTATCTTTCTATTTATGTATTTATTTGTTACTGGCATAGCATAACAGATTTTAGTAATGGTTTAAGAAACTGCTTGGTCATTTCAAAGATGATATTTTTTCTTTCCAGTCCTGTTAGATTATTTACTTCTGTATAAAAATATCTGAGATTGCTTAGCAGAGGGTGTGCTTCTGTTTACGTAATGCACTTTAAACTTATAAGTTAACCTTTTATATTGATTTCTAAGCATGCACTAGTGACTGTATTCAACATGTATAAAAGGCCTTTTTACTTATTGAATGCTTTCTTTTGGCAATAAAACATGCTTCTGTTCAGTAGAAATCCAATGGGCAGGCATTTTCTAACATTTTTTTTGGCAGCTATAGAACATACCCTGCAAAATATGAAAGAGTATGTTAGGGAAATATTCAAGTGTCATATTGAAGTCTGTATGTAGGGTAACAGTTGAACATCTAGTATTTGAAACTCATAGTAAACAAGGCTTCAGCTTTATGATGAAAAATTCTGTATGAGATAGTGTTGCCTTTGAAAGTGGCCTGTCATCCCTGATATGCCAGAAGAAGGTTACAGCTTCTGGAGTCCGGTCTTCTCAGTGGGGTAGAAATTAAATTAGAAGGTGAGGTTGGATTTCAGTCCTTGCCACAAATTGTAGCTGTGTTGTGAAGGACTCCATGATTAGAAATGTGGCATCTAACAGTGTGAGTGTAGACACTTCAATAAATAAACCTAGATTTGCACAGAAAAAGTTGTGATTGCAAAAGTTGCTGTGACACCTTTCAAATGTTTTGCCCCCACCCCAATTCACAAATGTGTAGTGCTATTACTCCCCATGCTCCTGATATTTTAGCCCCCCCATCCCAGTTCATAAATGTGTAGTGCTATTGCTTCTCATTTCCCTGATATTTGCATGTACTACATTCAAGCTACTGGACAACAAAATGATGTGACACTCCACCTTGCAAGATTCACAACAGTTGTTTATATTACACCAGTTCACATTTATTATTCCACTGTTCTGGTAACTGCAGGTATGGTCCTCTGTGTTAGAACAGTTTCAAAGCACTGCCTTACTTTGGATGAAGGCCTCCTACATTTATGTAACAAACAACATCCAAGAGATAGCAACTATTGATAATGAGATGTTACGTGTTCTACAGTGCATCTCAGTTTTGGGATGATCGTGTCTCACATTCCCTTTTATAATAGGTGCAATCAGCTAAATAGCATTTGTTAATGAGAATACTGGCTGGATGTTTCTGAGTCAAGTAAGACTAGGGTGTACTGGGAACTGTTTGCAACATCACTCTTTTCCTACATGCTAGAATTCTGGCATGCTCCTTCTTTCACTCTGCAAGAAATGTCACCAATCATCAATGAATTATGATTAGCAGGAAGGCTATGCAGCTCCTTAAAAATCATAGACAGTCTAAATATCTCCAAAGTGAGTAGTTAGATTTAGTGTTGACATTTTTACTGCTACAGGCTAGAACATAAATTCTGTCTTTGTCTTTCTTTTGTTTACACAATGGTTTTCTCTTAAAAAGCCAGAATACTGCAGCTTGCACACCAGTACAAAACAAAAAAATCAGTCTTACCAAATTGAAACTGTTCATTGTTAATCTATATGCTGTCGATAACCTTGACAGAGATCATTCCTTCACTGTAATGTGTGGGAAATCCACCTTGTGCATATTTAACTTCTGTCTTTTTTCTCTCTTTGCCAAGTCATAAGAAGCATGTCTGTGGCCTTTTACAAGAGGACATTAATGTGTGCGTGTCTAAATCAGATACTGGCAAACCACTGGGAAGGCCTCCATCATCTTGTTGTGCATAGTATTGTCTGGTAAAACAAGGCATGGGCAGCTGGTTTAGCAAAACAGAGTTCCATTGTCACCTATACTCGCTGTGGTTACTTGGTCAGCTTTCTGCATAACTTCAGCCTTTTTGACCAAGCAAAAACATTTCTAAGCATAATTTTTATTTTGTATATCACTATAGACTAAACTGAAAAAGTCAGCACTTTTAAGCAAGGTCAAATACTTGCATGCCTATGACTTAATTACAGTTTAGCAGGGTAAAACACTAGGCACACATGGAAGCAAATTAGCCTATTTTAAAAACTGGTCATTAAAAATAATTGGCTGTAATTAAGTACAAAGGTCTTTCTGAAATGGAAGCAATATGTGAAGTACAAACTGTTTACTCCTAAAATTTAACACTGCTTGGGAAAAGGCATTTGTTGTTTATTATTTTGGCTGACGCAAGTAGTTGTCGAAGAAATATATTTAATCATTTTATAAAGAAATAGCTGAGCTGAGTAATAACCCTAAGATATTTATGCCACAGTAACTTCTACAGCTCTTTCCGTACTGAAATATTGCTCTGAACTTGTTTCAAGACTGTGTTAGGACAAAACACATGAAGTTTATAGGGATCAGATACAAGGTTCTAGAGATATGTAACACTGACAATTATTGGTCCTTCTATCTGAGTGATGAAATTTATGAAAACAATATGAAATACCTTTAAGGTTGCTGTTTCTTTGAGAAAAATATTTCTAGTGTTTTTTGATAGCAATTGGCAGCTACGTCCTTAATGGACAGGTGCAGCTTGCAAACACTTGACAAACCTATATTGTAACTCCCAAAATTTTGGGGGTTTTGATTGATGCATACCAGCAACATTCTGGTAAATTTGATGCAAACTTGGCTAGGCTTAAAATGGTTCTTGGGCTGATAGCCTAGTAACCACCTATGAAACTTTGAAACTTTGATGTAGAAAACAAGCACAAAAGGCTATCCAGCTACATGTACTTTCTGACAAACTCCCTTATGATTGTTGCATGTTTCACTAGTAAATCAAATGGGAAGTTTAAATGATATATTTCTTCTTGCATATCTGAAATGTCATTAACTCTTGTGCTTCTTTGTGGAAAGGAAGGGATCCAGCAGCATTACATCCCTTTCAATCCCTCCATGAGAAAGGCAACCTGACCCATGATGACTCAAATGTATTGCATCCTCAACTTCTGGCTCAAATATGAACGAGGCTAACCAAATCTGGATCACCAGCAGCAGTCCAGACAGAAATTCTTCCTCCGATACTGTAGCAATAATTATTAAAACAGAGCTACCAGGGCATGACATCTGAGAAACCACTCCAAGTGAAAGGGGCAGCTTCAGGATCTCATAGCTCACTTTTACAGTTTACTAGCTGACTCAAATAATAAAGGCATCATGGTAGTTCTGGAAATAAGGTTTATGTCATATCAGTATGAACAGACAGTCAGGGGCCTGTATTTCATTTAAAAGATCTGATCATTGAGAAATGGAGATTTCAAGGGATTAGGAAATGTTGGAGAAATTCAAAAACAGTCAGCGTTTGTACTGCTTGATGTATTTGTTTAATCACTGTAGAAAAATATGAATCACATTATCAGTAATAGTCTAAAATAGTTGTACTGTGCAACTGTGCAACACGGATAGTGCATCAAAATTCTGAAATGCCCTATGGAATTAGAATGCAGAGTAAAAAGCTAATGACACAATATAACTTTGCTTTGTCTGCATCTCAGTGAGCTTGATACAAAAACTCAGCTACAATTTATTGTATTGCACAAGCTTAAGTACTTAGAATCTAATACAGCAAGTAGCTGAACTTGTAAGCAAAACAAGATGTCTAATACTTTTATAACTATTTTGGGGATACAAGCTCCCCACACGCCAAATATATTCTCATTCCTAGGTTACTGCATTTGATGGAATGAACAATCACTAGCAATGTAAAGTTGTTTGTTGATCAGCTCTGAGATTGGGCCAATACTTATGCAAACACATATGAAAAATGAAATCATGCTTTTATAACCATTGAAGAAAAATAGGGTGAACAATTAAAGATGCAGAACATTAATCTCTAAACACTGTGTTATGAGCTCAGAATATCCAAGCAACTGATTAGAATCAAACACACTTATTGTCATTAATACTGTTTTGTTCCTTTCATACATTTTTGCTTCAGATATAATGGTGTCGTTTGGAAAGCTGTAATCATTTTTTTACAAATTTATTTTAGACTATTGCGGGGCAGATGTCAAAAATACAAAACTGCACGTATCTCAGAAATACCTAAAGCATTAACATCTGCATGATATTTGTTAGTCAATCAACAAAGGCATTCTAATCTATTGAGACATACCTTCAGATAACAGCTGTGAAATTCTAATCTTCTTTTAAATTTTTTCATATTCTACAATAAAGAATATTAAAAGTTATGTGAAAAACAAGTCTTTGTATCCAATTTCTCTTTTGTTATATAATGCATACCATGCACAATATCACCATAATTTGAAACTGCTTTTATTATTTTATGATAATTTTCACAAAAATGTGCAAATCATGTTGTCACACATCCTTCTGTTGTACTGGTGATTGTCATAATAACTGCCGAGACTGACCTTTGAATTTATATGGCAATTAATTGGCTTAATGATATTGCTTTTGTGGTTCTATATTCTGTTTACTACATACACGATTAGTTTATGTTGTTTGAATTACTCTTGGCATAGTCATTATAATGTGCTTTTATTGCTGTACTACATGTACTGTGAACATTCATTTAAATTATGAAACATTACATTTTACTTGTCTGACAAAAGTATTCCACAGTGAAATATATTACTGATATAATCTATGGAAAACATAAAATGACATTATTACTAACTTGTTATACAATACACTGCAATGGTTTAGTAAAGTCAGGATGGACATTGTGTGAATATTTAGCTCGGAAATGATGAGAACTGCTAAATTAACAGCTGTGCTGCACCTTCTACTGTATCTGTTCTGCTGTTTTCACATTTTTACACAGTATAAACATCCCTTTTGTTATATCATAATACTGTTTGAACATTATTTTAATTTTCTTGAAAGCTAGACTTTTGTTTGTGAGACATAAATAATGCATTTGGTTAATGTCTTGTACAGCTACATATTGCAAGAACTGTGTATCATACACTAACAAGCAGCTGGATCAAATGACCAGCTTTTTATTTTGTTTAGCAGGAGTTCAATGCTTTTAACTTACAGACAAGATGACATCTAGCTAGAATCTCAAATATGATGTGTTGTGATTTTAATTTATATAGCATTTCATGAATTAACAGAGTCAATACAGTGGGATACAGATGTTGCAACAACATCCTTACAATCATGTTAAGTGACACTGAAACATACATTATCATAGCTTGAGCCACACAGGCAGCCTTTTGCCTTATATTTGGCTACACGTGGCTACTTAACTAATAGCTTTTTTGTCTGTAACCATTTAAAATCATGGGTCCTGCATTGCAGAGTCCCAAAATGTGGAGACCAGATGGTCAGAAATCTGTACTGAAATATATTAAGTCTGAGGCTGCCGTTTTTCAGAATATTCTCTCTTCATTGAGGTGTAGCAATCTTTGAGTTAGTATACATAAGTTTGGGGAGGAGCGCAGAGGCCTTGCACCCCAGCAACAATCAAGTTTAATGGTCAATAGTCACACTTTTCCAGTACTTTCATTCTTTTTTTTTTATTTTCATCTTACAGGACACGGCAATGTGAATCTTAAGATTTTGATATGGAGCCTCATTTTTTCTCTCACCCATTTTTATGAGTTACAATATGCCTGTCCTTTACAGTCTCAATGTTTATTGCTGTCATTAATCCTACAACTTCTTCAGGAAAACTGTCACACCTGTCTTCTATGCGTTCATTAAAAATCCTTCCTAGTATCTCTTGTATTCCTCTGACACGTCTGCGTTTGACCTAAAATCATTAAATGGGAAGATAGGGAAACTTCTTTTATTTAATATATTTAGGCATGCAAAGGTCGGGATTTCATGGGATATATGCCATGCAAACCACATTGCGTTTACTGTTTTCTTTATTTTTTGAATGGGTCAGGTGTTGCACAGCAAGTTATTCATCAGGTTCTGACCAAAATTAATTTTACAAAATAAGCATAAACTCAAAGTGTTAGGTTCTTTCATCATCAAGTGACACCATATAATTATTTCATGTTTAGAATACATACTAAATTAAATGCAAGCATTTGTTCTTATCTGAAAATATACTATTTTCATCAATGAATATTACTTTTAGCTGTAAAAAAACATGCTACATACACTGAATTAACTGAAATCGGTTTAAATGAGTGTTGAACATCACTGTATAACCATTTTAAGAAAAATGAAGAATAAAAGGTCTGTAAATTAATTAAATTAACTTCAAAAATATGTCTACAGATGGCACCCACCTTAATGCTCATTTGTTGGAGGTCTTGAAGAATAGTAGACCAATCCACACTTTATTTATGGAAACGAAAATTCCAGATTGATGTTGACCTAGGTTTCGTCCACACTATCAGGACTTCATCAGAAGAATAAAACATTTAAAAACTCAAGTTTATATACCCACCCATTTCACCAAAATCATTCATCAATTAAACAATTAACTATTTATAGAACCACGACAAATTCCATGTCACTTATAAAAATTCTGAACAAACTGAAATTCTTAAAATCATTTACACTGTACATTTATACTAACATTTAAATTACATGTTCAGCTTTTTGAAAATGATTAAATTATTGATTTTAAGTTAAAAATATATACAAAAAATGTATATGTATATAAAAAAATTTGTAATGAAAAAAAATATTTAGTTTAAAAACATTCATGCTAAAAAATCCTATTTTTTACCCAAAGTATGTTTTAACCTTAAAATGGGGGCTATACTAAAACTATCATTGATACCAGGGTAGTTCTGAGCATCCAACTTTAACTGCCACTTTAATTTACATATATCTAAATGGATGTCTAAAACCTTACCCTGGATATCATTTCTGAACTGTTGAATGGCACAAAATTTAAAACTAAGCTCCGAATATACAGCAATATAGCTAGCTAGAGCATTTGTTCACTTAAGAAGCCTAACATCCAATACATGTACTTTTATTGTTTCTCTAAAGTGCATAGAAGTCTTGCCCATGTAAAATATGTGACATGTTTGGCACTTAGCCAAATATACCATGTTCCAAGTGTAACAATCATAATGCCCTAATATAAAAATCAAATGGTTGTTCACTCTAATGTTCCTGTCAGTCTCCATGATGTACTTACAAGTATTACACCTACCACACTTGAAGTTACCTAACACTCTCACACCAATAGTTTGCTTTTGATAAGATCCTTTCTCCAGTATTTCCTTAAAGAATTGGTCCTTTTGAAACACAAACTTAGGGACACCCCCTACTTTAATTCCAAAATTCTTATCTAATTGTGGAATGCCCCAGTTTTTATTAACCATCCAAACAAACCAATCCGCACCCTGATTGAAAGTAGTAACAAACAATAAACTTTGAACTTTATTTTCTATACCAGTTTTTCCAATGTGAACTGTAACTTTGTCTTGGGCTAACCCAGAACTCACCATTAAGATGGACTTGTAAGTACCAATCTCTCTTTTATGTATGATTTCATTCATAACGTTCATATATAAGGCTTCTGGATAACCCATTCTTTTGAACATCATGGTCATGAATTCCAATTCTTTCAAAAATTCTTGATCATCACTGACCGTTCTGGTTGCCCTCAACATTTGACCTTTTACAATTGCTCTTTTTTGGTGGTGAGGGTGCCAGCTATTATAGTCCAAATAAGAGGTGAAAAATGTAGTTTTCCTGTAAATACTGGATCTCAAACACTTATGATTTATATCTACTGTCAATTTAATGTCCATATATGATATTGTTCCCAAATTAAATTGGTAGGTGAATTATAAAAAAGCCGACATTGTTATTAATGTAATTTATAAATGCCTCAAGTTGCTCTCTTTCCCTTCTCAAATGATGAAAATATCATCCAAAAAGCACATATATTGCTTTATGTATTTATTAAATGCACTAGGAAAACCATACTGCTGCTCCCAAAAAGACATTATATAATTGGCATAAATGGGGGAACACGCGGCTCCCATAGCCACTCCTGTTACTTGTTTGTAAAAATGTCCTTCAATGTACAGAAAATTATTGTGTAATACAGTTTCCATCAAGGTAATAAACACATTAACCTGATCTTGATCATACAGGCCAGTTTGAATCAATTGGTTTTCCAGTCAAGTTAATCCAACTGCATGAGGAATAATTGAGAACAAATTGCTCTCATCAGTTGTAAGAAGAATACTGTTATCTGTTATATTGACTAATTTTAACTTGTCCAAAAAATTCCAAGAGTCTTTGGTTATTTATGCAAAGGTGCTTATGCCTCTTTGCATATAATAATCCAAGTATTGGCTAATGAAGCATGTTTTACTTTGCTTACCATCAACAACAGGCCTGCATTTGATGTTATCCAGGCCTTTGTGCAATTTTTGGATCCCAGATATGCCACTGACCACTGGGCTGGGATTCCTCAAAATTTCACATTCATTTTCAGTTAATTGCCCCCGAAATAACATATCATCTAACATCAGGTCCAATTTTAGATTCGCCACATTAATCTCATTAATACTACTTTCAATATATTTATCTTCCATTAACATGCCCATCAAGGCATCTATGTAGTCGTTTTCATCTACCACTACTGCCCCATTACCTTTATTAGACCTCATTATACATATTTCTCTATTGTCTGGCAACCCACTTAATAAGTGGCATTAATTCTTAATCATGTTCATATAACCCCCCTCCTTGATTTTTTTTCAGATTTTCCCTTATATCTAGCTTACAGGCTCTTTCAAATGATGCTACCATTTGATTAGTTGGGGGGTTGAATTTACTGGGTTTCACCAACACTTTCTGTTCATTACCTACCTCCATGTCTGGAAACCTCATCCTTAAATTCATTTTATGAACAAATCATTTCAAGTCTATTAATGTTTCTCTTATTCTCCCTTTCCTGCATGGAACAAATGTGAGCCCGCTGGATAATAAATTAGCATGCTCAATATTTAATTTAATTTTAGAGTAGTTATAGACCTTGAAATCACCATGAATGTTAATGATTATTTCAGGTTTACTGAAAATGTTTGTGTTTCAAACTTCCTGTACTTCATCAAGAATTTGACTTGAAAAGATAGTTTGATCATTTCACCACTTAAATAGTTCTCTATTCCACAATTATAAAAAGCAAATTGCTGAGTAATTGAATCATTAACATTTACATTTGAATGACCTTCGATACTCATTCCCCTATTTTGATCAAAATCAACGTTAGTGTATACTGCTACATTATTATGCAATATTCCATTTCTTGTGTCCATGATTTCATTTAAGTAAACACTCAAGGACAAACAACTATCTGTGGTATTACTAGAACTATTAACATTACTGTTCAAACCTCTATCACTTTGCGGTATGTTAATGAATGTTTTTCTGTTGTTGTTATGATGCTCATACATTGTATTCAAGATCAACTCTAAATTTTCGGTCAAACGCTCTTCATAAACTTTATCACAATTAAGGTGGAAGTTAACTACAATGGGGGTTGAACAGGCTCCATTGCCAACATCTGCTCTCTTCGTTTCATGTTCATTCCCCCTCTTAGTTAACCTTTCAGACATGTCAGTTGAAATATTAATGAAATGTTCACTGATATTTACTTCACTGGTCTCACTGAATCTTTGATTGAAAAAAAGCAACATTTTCGCCAGCATCAAAATATAACTGACACAAAGGTACTGTACTTACATTTGTTGTGTTGCGCATTACTTCCCTCATATCCATTTGGCATAATTCCTGTTTTGCGCCTTTTTTGACTGATACCAAGTCTTGGGACGAGCTCCCTGTTGGTTGTACTGCCTCTCTTTGTTCACCTGCCCTTTGTTGCATAACCTCTCCAATTGTCTGGGCCCTTCCTCTAAAGGGCTTGCTGCTTGCCAAGATCAATATAAATTTCTCTGCTCAGATGTCATTCTGTCATCTTGTTCAGTCACCTGATTGGCTGAACTCGCTTTGTTTCCTTGGTGACCCCGATTACCTCTAAAATAAGGGTATACATTGTCCATTGCATATTCCTTCATATCTCTTTTAATTTTGTTAAATTTTCGGGCAAAAATTGCCTTACAACTATTCTCCACACTGTCCAAGATGTTACAATACTTGGTGACATACTGATCAAACAGCAGATCATTAACAATACATTCATTTTCTCGTTCGAGGTCTGCTGTATTTTGCTCTAATTTTTGCCCATTATGTTTGACCATAATTTCCATTAAAGCAATACCAGTTTGGTCAAATAATTTATGCACATCTTTCAACGATCGGAGAGGTTATGCAATAAAGGGCAGGCAAACGAAGAGAGGCAGTACAATCAACAGGTTAATTTTGATCAAAATGGGGGAATGAGTATCGAAGGTCATTCAAATGTAAATGTTAATGATTCAATTACTCAGCAATTTGCTTTTTATAATTGTGAAATAGAGAATTATTTAAGTGGTGAAATGATGGGAAATGATGAAACTATCTTTTCAAGTCAAATTCTTGATGAAGTACAGGAAGTTTGAAACACAAACGTTTTGAGTAAACCTGAAATAATCACTAACATTCATGGTGATTTCAAGGTCTATAGCTACTCCAAAAATTAAATTAAATAGTGAGCATGCTAATTTATTATCCAGTGGGCTCACATTTGTTCCATGTAAGAAAGGGAGAATAAAAGAAACATTAATAGACTTGAAATGATCTGTTCATAAAATGAATTTAACAGAAAGTGTTGGTGAAACCCAGTAAATTCAACCCCCCATCTAATCAAATGGTAGCATCATTTGAAAGAGCCTGTAAGCTAGATATAAGGGAACATCTGAAAAAAAGTCAAGGGGGGGGGTTATATGAACATGACTAAGAATGAATGCCACTTATTAAGTGGGTTGGCAGACAATAGAGAAATACGTATAATGAGGCCTGATAAAGGTAATGGGGTAGTAGTGGTAGATAAAAACGACTACATAGATGCCATAATGGGCATGTTAATGGATGATAACTACATTGAAAGTAGTATTAATGAGATTAATGTTGCGAATCTAAAATTGGACCTGATGTTAGAGGATATGTTATTTCAGGAGCAATTAACTGAAAATGAATGTGAATTTTTGAGGAATCCCAGCCCAGTGGTCAGTGGCATATTTCGGATCCCTAAATTGCACAAAAGCCTGGATAACATTAAATTCAGGCCTATTGTTGACAGTAAGCAAAGTAAAACATGCTTCCTTACTCAATATTTGGATTAATATATGCAAAAAGGCTTAGGCACCTTTGCATATATAACCAAAGACTCTTGGAATTTTTTGGACAAGTTAAAAGTTAGTCAGTATAACAGATAACAGTATTCTTCTCACAACTGATGTGTGCAATTTGTTCTCAATTATTCCTCATGCAGTTGGATTAACTTGACTGGAAAACCAATTGATTCAAACTGGCCTGTATGATCAAGATCAGGTTAATGTGTTTATTACCTTAATGGAAGCTGTACTACACAATCATTTTCTGTACATTGAAGGACATTTTTACAAACAGGTAACAGAAGTGGCTATGGGGGCTGCGTGTGCCCCATTTATGCCAATTATATAATGTATTTTTGGGAGCAGCAGTATGTGTTTTCTAGTGCATTTAATAAATACATAAAGCAATATATGTGCTTTTTGGATGATATTTTCATCATTTGAGAAGGGGAAAGAGAGCAACTTGAGGCATTTATAAATTATATTAATAACACTGTGGACTTTTTAAAATTCACCCACCAATTTAATTTGGAAACAATATCCTATTTGGATGTTAAATTGACAGTAGATAGAAATCATAAGTGTTTGAGATCCAGTATTCACAGGAAAACTACATTTTCCAACTCTTATTTGGACTATAATAGCTGGCACCCTCACCACCAAAAAAGAGCAACTGTAAAGGGTCAAATGGTGAGGGCAGCCAGAATTGGTCAGTGATGATCAAGAATTTTTGAAAGAATTGGAATTCATGACCATGATTTTCAAAAGAAGGGGTTATCCAGAAGCCTTATGTATGAACGTTTTGAATGAAATCATACATAAAAGAGAGATTGGTACTTACAAGTCCATCTTAATGGCGAGTACTGGGTTAGCCCAAGACAAAGTTACAGTTCAAATTGGAAAACCTGTTATAGAAAATAAAGTTCAAAGTTTATTGTTTGTTACTACTTTCAATCAGGGTGTGGATTGGTTTGTTTGGATGGTTAATAAAAACTGGGGCATTCCACAATTAGATAAGATTGTTGGAATTAGAGTAGGGGGTGTCCCTAAGTTTGTGTTTCAAAAGGACCAATCCTTTAAGGAAATACTGAAGAAAGGATCTTATCAAAAGCAAACTATTGGTGTGAGAGTGTTAGGTAACTTCAAGTGTGGTAGGTGTAATACATGTAAGTACATCATGGAGACTGACAGGAACATTTTTGTGAACAACTATTTGATTTCTATATTAGGGCATTATCATTGTTACACTCGGAATGTAGTATATTTGGTTAAGTGCCAAACATGTCCCGTATTTTACGTGGACAAGACTTTTAGGCACTTTAGAGAAAGAATAAAAGAACATGTATTGATTGTTAGGCATCTTAAATCCACAAATGCTCTAGCTAGGCATATTGTTGTTTATTCGGAGCATAGTTTTAAATGTATCATTCAACAGATCAAAAATTATATCCAGGGTAAGGTTTTAGATGTCTATTTAGATATATGTGAATTAAAGTGGCAGTTATGGTTGGGCACTCAGAACTACCCTGGTATCATAGATAGTGTTAGTATTGCCCCCATTTTAAAGTTACAGCACACTTTGGGTAAAAATAGGATTTTTTAGCATGAATGTTTTTAAACTAAACATTTTTTCATTACAAATTTCTTTATATACATACACATTTTTTGTATATATTTTTAACTTAAAATCAATCATTTAATAATTTTCAAAAAGCTGAACATGCAATTTAAATGTTAGTATAAATGTACAGTGTAAATAATTTTATGAATTTCAGTTTGTTGAGAATTGTTATAAATGACATGGAATTTGTTGTGGTTCTTTAAATAGTTAACTGTTTAATTGATGAATGATTTTGGTGAACTGGGTGGGTATATAAACTTGAGTTTTTAAATGTTTTTTTTGTTCTGATGAAGTCCTTATAGTGTGGATGAAAGTGTGGATGAAACCTAGGTCAACATCAATCTGTAACTGTCATTTCCATAAACAAAGTGTTGATTGGTCTACTGTCCTTCAAGTCCTTCTTGATTTTTGGTGTAATTGGTTACAGGTTTTTACCCATTTGTTGTAGATATTATGCCCCTGCTGATGGTACATGTGTGTTGTCTCTTAAGGGTTGCATTTAAGGTATAGGACATAATTATTTTCTTGGGAAAATCACATTTTCCACATACTTCTCAGATGGTGGAATTACAGAGTTATATTAGGGTGGGGGAATGATGCTCCAGTCTCACAAAAATAAGACGCATGGGGGCTTGCCTCTCATAAAGCAATTATAAAAGGTTACACACCTGAAATGTAGTCCTGTTTTGTTGGTTGACATCAATTTGAGGTTCTATACTTGGTTTACTTTTTCACTGTTATCAATTCATTTTCAGTAATATGATTTGAACAGGGATGTTTAGGGATATAGGTTTTTCTTCAATATTGTGTTGAAATAGTGTCTCCTTATACAACTAAATGCATGAATTTTGTTTGTTTTGCTTTCCTGTATAGATTGTTTTGCCTTTTCTTTTGTCTGATGAAAATTATTTCTCTGTGAGTCTGTAGAAATGAATTAGAGAAGGTTTTTCACAAGTTATATATAAGGCAATGATTATAAGTTGTCCTTTTCATCTGTAGAAGTCCATTGCTCATGTATGCTACTGCACTCCTTGCTTTCATTTCTGGAAAAGGGGAATACTGATAAATCACGGCATTTCACAGAGCAGAGCAAACAGATCAAATTTATATATTTATAATAGTATCAGAATATCAAAAATGTGGTTTCTAATAATCACTCACATTTTTAAGCTTTGTTTTTCATTAAAAGAGTGTTCAAGTGCATCTTCATGTGAACTTTTTTTTCTCACTAGTAGTAGTATAAAACTGCACATTTTATTGTTTTTCCAAATGCAGGAGTTTTATTGATATTGTCATGATGCCTTACTTTCATTACACAATGAATGCAATATGTTGTTTTATGGATTCCATTTAGAAGATCAACTGTTCAGAAAGTTGAACTTCAAATGCTTGACACCATATGATCAATTTTTCAAAAAGTGGAAGCATTTGTATGGAGATCGTGGTACAGTGGGGATCAGGAATGGACCGTTTTACCCACTTTAGTGTAATCTTGGAGTTAAGATATATCTAATTTGTAGTGGGGATGGGAGTGCAGGGAGTCAATCCCCTTAAAATAATGTAGCTTTTTTTTGTTTTGTTTTGTTTCATTTGACTTTTTGGAAACTCAGTCATATGGTCTCAACCATATATAGTTCAACTTTTTGACCCTTCAGTCTTCTGACATAGATCTGATTATATCATTGCTTGGGGTGGTTTTAATCATGGTAATTGTAAGAAGAAATTAATTGTAAAATAATTGGGTTAATGCCAACATGTTAAATTAACCAACTAGGAAAAAACAAGTAAATAAATAAACAAACAAATAAATAACTATTCCACACAGCTTTTGCTACTGGAAATCCAATGTGATATTTCCTTCAGGTATAACTTGTAAAAGTATGAGATGTTCATTCATGCATGTAGCAGTGACACCACATAGAAGAATTATACTTTTTCTGCAC
Source organism: Protopterus annectens (assembly GCF_019279795.1). Taxonomy (NCBI): domain Eukaryota; kingdom Metazoa; phylum Chordata; order Ceratodontiformes; family Protopteridae; genus Protopterus; species Protopterus annectens. The sequence continues at coordinate 1,649,976,248 of NC_056743.1, read as the reverse complement.
AAAAATAACACAAAGAAAGGTATGATACTATGACTTACTTTATAAAAGCATTACTGCATTTACTGATAGAATTAAATGTGTATGGCCACATCACAAAGGGATAATGCCTGCTGGTTATGAAACAAATCTTTAAAGATATGCTAGGATTATTATACCAAACACAGAGACTCCACTGTAGCAATGGTATAACACTACAAAACAGTTTTCCTAAATTATGCAATACAACTTCTAGGCTATAATTCATGCTTGTCAATACAATCCATGAATAATACTTACAAAACATATCTAGATGCCAAGACTCCACGAATGCATGTGGTGTAGTGTAAGCAAAAGGTAAAGTACTTCTGGTATCAGTTGTGAGTCACCCTGCTAGATGTGTCTATTCATGGGAATGTGGTCATCAGATTTACTTTCAGGAAAGTCCTTATTATACAAATGGACCACAGATAGCTTCCCCTATAATTTATTTTTTTAAGCAATTGCACATCTTTTTCGGGTTTACACTGAAGTTACATCTTTCTTCATGATCCATTTCCTCTTCTTGCTATATAAACTATTTCTTCCCAATGTGCTTGTTTATGACTTACTAAGGTTATTTTATGGTACTCCACGCATGCAAATTTTATATTATTCTTCTCCTGCCAACTAACACATTAACATGGATATGGATGTGCATTACATTATTTTAGCACTCATATTTTCTGCTTGTTAATGCTGCTATAATTATGCTAATTTTACTGCTCCAGTGATATTTTGAAATTTACACCAATGTAACTTCTTAGCACTTAGTACACTTTGGATCTTTGTATGATAGTTTCTGTTTATTCCTTTTTAATGAACTTCATTATGTCTGTGTACTGTCATTTATTTAAAGTTTATCTTGAATTTATTATATTGTAAAGCTAGTATTTGTTGGAGTCTTGGTCCCTGGGACATCACTGAAAGTGAGCAATGCAACCCAGTCAAACTTACCCAGTAAACAAAAGCAAATAAATAAGCATGCTAATTAATAAATTAATTAATTAATTAAAGCAGCGTGTGCATTTTACAGCAAGAAGTTCAACTTTCGCCACTAGCATTTTAAAGGAGCAACAGTTAACTAACTACTATATCAGAATTATATTTTGTATTTCTAGTTTGTTTGTGTCTTTCGGCTTTTAGGGGTTGCCACAGCGGAACTCCGGTCCGCTAATGATTGGCAGTAGATTTTTACATGCCGTGTTGCCGGCCCTGATGCACAACCTTCAACGAAGGTACGCCCACTCATGCATGTCTCCACACAGAAGGCGCTCTAGCTGAGAATCGAACAGGACAACATCTTACTGTGAGGCGGCAATGCTACCGCAGCACCACCACCGCATATTTTGTATTTCTAGTATTTCTCGGTATAAAGAAAGAAATTCACAATGTAGTTTCCTGCAGTGCTTCTGAATTCTAAAGGCTCTGTGCTGAATTGCTTTAAACTGATATACATACCTATAGGGGAGTAATGACAACAAATGCATTTAACTTGCAAAGAAAACAATCAAGTTATGAGAGATTACCACTCTGTGAATAAACCCATGAATGTTAGCCACTCAGTCATAAGTCAATGAAATCATACATACATGAATTATTTTTGTATATATCCATTTTACTATTTGAGATCCAAGTCACAAAAGCCATGTTTATCCTTATTATTCATTTTGCTGTACCCTATAGCTGTGAAACCATGGAGTTAGTGCTCATAAGTACTGCCACAAATCAATAGTCCTACAAATATCAGAAAAAGAGATGTAATTATTTAAATCTTCACCAGCAGATAAATAAAACAAAGTGGAGAGATTGGTTCATTATGAAACGCCCTTCTCACATCTGGAATAGACTACCACTAAGCAGTGTGGCACATTATCTTTTTCATATGGTAACTGGAAAATTGGATAGATATTCAAAAATTCACACTGGGCTGCCTGAGAGGGGAGATTCGCTCTATGGGTGTAAGACATAAATGGTCAGAAGACTCAACAGCCATGCATTTCCTATGATGTTATAAAGGGGTGTGGTGAAAATGCAATCTATGTAGGAGATATCAGGGGGTCCTGCTCCCTTGTAAAGCATGCACGGATATAGTTGTCAAACCCAGTTTCATCTAGTATATGTTTTGACTGACTTAACCCTTTCAATTTGCTATTGGAGGTAATGGCTTGAGTTCTCAAAATGGATTTCTTTAAATCCCTTCTAAGGAGAACAATAATAGTCACATGTTGTTACAGCTGTAAAAATGTAGTAATTAAGGAATTATGACCTACTGATACATCTCAGTGATGTCCTGGTCATTATTTTATATCCACTAGGAAAATCTCCACCAGGATCACCATTCATAATTTAACTGCTACATACAAAACATGTTCCAGGCATCTTATATGCCAGTTTTCAGAGTAATGTTTCAAAGTTTGCAATGTAGTTTAAGTGAATATATTCTGTTATTTACTGTGACCATCTAGTCATCATTCATAAACAACAATCACAGCCTGCATTGTGCAGTTGTACAGAAATTCAAATTGTGTGATCTGGTAACAATCTTAGTTCCACAGTGTGCTACAGTGCTAAGAGCACAAATTGACTGCAGCATAGATATGGAAATAGCAACATAATGGCATTCAATTAAAACTAAGCAGGTAAATGAGGCTCTTATAATATGTAAATGTATGAGATGTGAATATAGTCATGATTCATAGTTGTATGTGGGGAAACTGTTCAAACGTATGAATCTGAAGTTTAAAAAAATAAACCACACCAAAAGTATTAGACTTGGAAGCATCGGTTTTGCAACCACAAATGTCAGAAGCTCATGCCACTATTTCCTGACAGTATGTGCAAGATGCAGAAGCATAGCTAAGGCAGGGCAAAAGGGGCAGTTGCCCCCCAGTGCAAGGTGTTAAGGAGAAGCAATTGGCAGATACTGATGTGGTTTTGCAGTACTGGCATTCAGAAATGAATGGTGATACTGTATTTGCAGTTATGGCAGAAGCACTAAAGCACTCTCATTGTGGTATTTTAATTGTAGCAAACTGATGTTACATTTGTAGCAAGTGATTTACTACAGCTTCAGTACAAGATTTTTTTTTCTATTGTAGTTTTTGTTCTTTAACTTATAATTGAGGGTGGCATCAGATTGAGGAACTATGCAAGGCACTAGATAAGATAGCTATGGATTTGGCAAGGTGGTATTTTGTGCCAATGGACATGCCAGCATGTCACATACCACAATCTCATCTACAAGGATATTTCTGATCATCGCCAACATTGCACTCACCTTGATTGACTTGGGTCACTCACACAAAGAATCTATGGGAATGTGTAGCCTTGTCTGACATTTGGAGACACAGGTATGTATAACTTTTTATATTCTAGCTAATATGACCTTTAAGAAACTGACAGAGGACATTACAGGCACTTCACACTCCTCCAACTCTAGAGTATAGAACACGTTTCTCAATGTAATCCTTCTACGTGTAATGGGACACATATAAAGAGTCAATACCATGAGTGACATTTATGGCATTGTCTACCTTCCCAAGGTACTGGGTGAGATAGACTACACCCATGTGGCAATAAAGGTGCCATCTGGTTCACAGTCACAAACATTGTGAAAAAGAAGGGATACCATTCTGTGAATAGCAAGGCAGTGTGTAATATATACGAGGAAATAACCAGTGTGCCAACACAGAATCCAGGTGATTTACATGGTTGATATTTATGGTGCGTATGTCAGAATTATCACTGCTTCCTGCACAGTAACATTCTACAAGACCGTATAGTTGGTAAATGCAAAGACTGTGGCTCAAGTCTATTTAGACATCTCCATGAAAAGTGTGTCCAAATGTATTAACACTCCATATGCTGATAGTGTATAACAAGTGATGCTGATACTAAGAATGCACACATCTGCAATGTTATGTTATTCCTGCTCAAAGCCTTCTTCTCCTACCTTGAAGTGTCTAGCTATGACCTGGCACAGTCTTTAGGATATTTGTAGCAAGTTGCATAACACATATCTAGTATGGAAACAGGTTGAGCAACACAGAATATGAAGGTATGATTGAATTATGCACACATTCAATACGCATGGAAGGTGCAGCACCCCCATCATAGTCACCATCCTGTGATGAGTGTAAAGTGAGTATTAGGAAGTAACAGCTGTCTGAGCATCCTGCAGACCATGTGGGGTACAGTATATAACAACACAGGCACAGGATGAGATCATTAAGTCCACAGTGAACACACAGTGACAGTGCAGTGTCACACAGAACAAATACAATGCATGCATACTTAATAAAAGGTTATGCTGCTCACTGCATGATCTGGCCAAATTTTCCATCAGCCAATTTTTTTCATGTACTTCACAGGAGGGAGGGAGGAGTAGATGACAGTCATCATCAAGTGCATGGCTGGTTACGGACAGAATGAATCATCACAGTCTACATACAAAGTAAACGTGGCACGTTTGACAGGAGGCCAACAGAGGTTCTTGTGAGGTATCAAGTAATCAGAATTAGGGACAGCATTGTCCTTTAATGGGATGAGAGTGACACTACATCACCATAATCTGAGGCCAATATTCTGGCTTGTTACACTGGGACTGGGAGTCCTTCTGGCAGAGATGGTGAGCAATTGTAAGACCAAGAATTAAATGGAGTCTGCTGTTGAGGTGTCCTCTTAATTGAGGTCTGATGTCATTGCTTACCCAAGATGAGTGGTAGGAGAAGGTCCCTTGACTCAATGCGCTGCTGGTACAGCTGTGGGACATCTCCATGCATGCTAAGCAGCACAGCTTTCAAGACCATTCTACAAGGGGTTGGAGTAGACTGCATCTGGATAATAGTTTGCCTTATCCACTAACTGGTCCTGAGCCCTTTCTGTTTGTCAGAAGTTAACTATGACATGTGATAACACCGCATATCCCTGTGAGGATGTACAGTTGTGTGTATACCCACATGAGATTCCATGCACTTTGCCACTGCAGCTAGTGTGGGGGCATTGCTGGCATTTAAAGCCATAGAACACCTCTCCTCAATGGAAACATTGAGATTTGATACTGCCATCATATTCCATTGAAGAAAAGGCCATACCTTCACTCTGCTGTGGATTGGATTTCCCTAACGATGAAGACAAATAGTTCAACTAAGTCATATGTCTGTGACTTAGGTGCATGTGTGGCTCCTGCCAGTGTACCAGAATCAGGCTGTTGTTCAATTCCAACTTTTGGGTCCACTTCTGAATCTCGAAATACTGAAATGCCAGATTTCAGTATTTCGAGACCAGAATGTCGAAAGTGCAGTTATTTGAAGTTGCACTTTAACGAATCTGAAGTTATCGAATCTTTGGAAGTTGTGGTTAATGCTTTGTGGTTTATTGTCTCTTTAAGGTGTAGTTTGGTCTGGGATTTGTTTGTGATAGTTGATGTGTACCTATTTGTGGAGATTCAGGTAGACATTTATTTTTTCAGGATTTTGGGTAGGAATTTGTTAATTTTGGGGGGAGTTTTAGGAGTAGGTTGGGGTAGGGCACGTAGATGTAGGTTTGTGCTTTTATTTCATGTTAGTATGAGTTGTATATATAAGTAGTGGGGGTGTGGATGGTGCAGCCCCCTCCACAGGAGGGGTGCAGGGTGGCTTGCCCCCCTAAAAAAAGGTATGGTTTTGTTATTTTTGTTGTGTTTCATAGTGTTGTTTTGTTTATGTTGGGGGGTTGGATTGTTAACTGTATTCCCTATTTGTGATATTTAGATGTTTTGGTGTTGCGGATTTTCATTTATGTGGACTTCTGACATTCTGGTCTCAAAATACTTAAATTCTGCATTTCAGTATTTTGAAATTCAGAAGTGGACCCCAGCTTCTACAGGTTGCATGAAAGAAGTGCACTATCATGCAAATGTACAACAACAGAGACAGTGGAGTAATCATACATATGTTTGCAACAGCTGTGTTCTTGTGGCATCTATGATTAATGATGTCAAAGCAAGTCATGCCATACAGTCATGACTTACCCCTGCTGGCATGTTGACAAAGCTGGACTCCTGATCTCCCTAAAACAGAACATAACAACATATGCTGTGGTCAGCTTATAGTCTATTTGTGCAGCACTGCTGTATAAATCTGCTATATGTGATACTTACTTTGTACATTATCACCAAGATGCATAGTGGTAGGTCCAGTATGAAGCCAGTGTCTACTCCTTTAGGGATGATAGTAATACCCCCCCCCCAGGTATACCAAAACCTCCTTTCTTTCTGTTATCTTGTTCCTCACTGGTACCCCTTCCCCATGCCTGACTTCTTTATTGTTTTTAAATGTGTCTTTGGCCTGGCAGAGAGTAGCATGTTGGTAATATACTTCCAACACTACATAATGTCTGACTGCATCCATCATGCCATTTATGTCATGTACAACTGTCTGCTATTCCTGATCCATTAATAAAAGCTGGCCATCACCCCCTCTCTCCAGCAAGTGCTACTTATGTATACTGAGTGCTTGTAGCAGGGCATCATTTTCATCAAACCTGAAATGTTACCATCTCTTCCATTCAACTTGTCCTCTGGACATGCTGACACCTGTGAATACTTGACTAAAAAAGTTCCTCACCAAAAGGATAAAGGGTCTCAAAAATCTGTCTTATGCTGCCCGACTGAAAGAACTCCAGTTATATTCAGTTGCAGCTTGCTCAGAGGGGACCTATGCCTGACATACAAGGCAATGTCAAACCCAGACCTGATGAACATGCTTCATCTCAAAAAATCTAGATCCCTCAGAGCCACAAGGGCGGGAGACTTAAACCTAGACACGGTTATTAATAGGACGTGCTGGAGGGATAGATTCATCACCCAAAGACTCCCTATGCTGTGGAACAAAATCCCGGTTTATGTGAGGCAAAGCACCTCGCTGGCCTTGTTTAAGAGAAATCTTGACCAATGGATGGGAGATCGCAGATACACCCCAGGGGTTACCTCAGTGTCACTGCTAGACAGAGGCACAGCTAAATAATGGGCATAGTTTCTCCAACCTAAAGGGGAGGCGTAAGCCACAAAACTATGGGCTAGGCTTATAAATGCCCTCGGGCAGATAGCCTAGTATGAACCTATGAACCTATGAACCTATGAACCTAAGAGTTGTACACTGTATGTTGTTTGGACTGATAGGATGATAGCTACAGATAACAGGGTAATCTATTATACCATATTATAGTTGGATCAACATCTATGTGGTATTTCATATTTTACCTGTAGGGATAGACATGGGAATACAGACAGCAGTTGCACTTTGCCACACATTGCATGCACACTATCCACAGGACTCAACCAATCTGTTAGAACCAATAGGTATGTGCACGGTTATTTTGTCTTCCTTGCTGGAAACACTGGAGACATAGCCTTACTATAGTCCAGTGGGGATACACATATAGGTAATACCAGAATCACCACTGTACGTCAGTATGTAGATTACACAGGCCATGTCTTCAATGTTATCAGTGACAAGCATGTAATGGGATAGGATATCCTTATAGCACAGGCTACTTTGCTGCTTGTATGCTCTTAAAACAACACATACATGTATGCACACATGTTCTTATTGCTAGCCTTAAGAAATGTGAAATCTTAGGAACGTGTACATAATGTAGCTTATCACACTCATGCAAGGATACTGTATGTCTCTTTAAAGATGTCTGCAGGTCCAGAAAGCGCTACTCTTTCTCCTAATAGTACTGCTTAAATATCATTATAGCTACACAAATCAGGTCTATATTGTAAGATTGAAGTTTTACAACTTTGAACACCATATGTGCGACACCATATGAGCGAAGTTGTAAAACCTCAAAACCAAAACAAAAAATGTAAAAATAAAAGAAAAACCTACCTGATCACCCTGAGTAGGGGGGCAATCCCACCTGCACTCCCCCACACCCCTCACCCCTTAAATATACAAACTCTAAGATCACACTACATTGACGTAAAGTGAAGAATTCCCTACAGTGATCTCCGTTCACACGTGCGAGGTTTTAAATATTCGTTCATATGGTGTCACCCATATGGTGTTCGAATATTTAAACCATTGCTCTTTTAATGTACACCTGCACAAATCTACATGTTTTAACATATATTATGATGACATGCATGTACAGCAATACAATTTTATATCTGATTGCATGACAAATTTAAAGGTTAGGGCTAGGTCCTTGAATATCTATGAATTACATTATTTGCTTCTGCACATATGTGCAGCTGGTAGTCTAAGCATTACACTGACAGTTCATGGCAACAAGCTTGGGCTGGAGACCTGCTTGAATATGCATGTCACACTACTCTGCAGATACATATTGTGATACTTGATTTTCAGAAATCATGCATGACTCCTGCTTTACTCCTTGTGAAGATGACACAGTTTTCTGAGGAGATTAACAAGGCTATGGCAGTTTTTGTTAGTGCGCAACAAACAACTTTTATCTGGTACACAAAAGAAAACAAAATTAGGGGCAGTCTCTTTTGTAGTGAGTTCACAGTTCAGGGAGCTCCTAGGGAGCCCCTTGGATGGTGCATTCAAGAATTTATATGACTGATGTGGCCTAAATTGAGAATTAACCTCAGCCACATTACTATGTCAGAGGAACAGTGGAAGAACAGACATAATGACTTGTGGTTTATATTTATTTATTATTTATTTGACATTTGTTAACCAAGTTAGTCCAGCTGAGCCATGGCCTGTTTTCAATGGAGACCCCATGAGAAAAGCTCCAGCCTACAGAAAAATAAGTTATTTAAATGAAGGTATATAGAAAAACAAATAAAACAACATGATGATATGCTGTGTTGGAATAATACATAATGTAGATTATACATCCAGTGGAGAACAACAATAATATTGCACAATCTGAGAAAACACGGTCAGTATAAGCATATGGGAATACTGACAGCAGTTGCACTTTGTCACACATTGCATGCACACTACCCACAGGACTCAACCAATCTGAATGAGTGGTGCCACAACCCTGATGAACTCCGTGCATGGGAAGCTATGGTTACAGTAGTTTATTTTTCAAATTTTGTTTTGGTGGGGGAAGACTATTCATACTGCTTTCAGGCATTAGTGAAATATGTCTTGGCAACTAACTGAAGTGTTACTGAGCAAGTTATTAAGTTGGGGCTATACTGCAGTATTTGGGGTGCCTGCACACCACATGTCAGTAACTGGGCATTTTTTCTTTGTAAGATGTTAACATGCACACAGGGGAGACACACCTGCCTATTGTCTGTCATGCCACTACCAGGACGTCTGTATGGGACTATGATTTTATCTGTTTTTCTGCCACCTTACCTTATGTTTATCAAGATTCACTGATCTGAGATTTCTCTTCCAACATGAGCAGAGGGAGGCAGTAGTCATGTTTCTTACTGGAAGATGCAGGAAAGTCTTATCAACAAAGCCATGATCATTCCTATTCACACATGACAAAATGTGTTTTAAATATTCAGTCCATTGTCAAAATTAAGTCCTTCCTGTCAAGTTTATCCTTGGGACTACTCACTGCAGATCTCAATGACAGATTTGCTCACTAGGCACCTCAGTTATGGACTGCTTCCACTGAGACTGTCGCTGAGGAGTGTGAGGATGTTGAAGCTGGGAATGCATCACTTGACAAAGGATACCGACCTCTCATTCATAAGTAATACAGAATAATTGTTTGAAATGTCCCATCTGTAGATGAAGCATGTGATAGAAGCTCTAAGGGATGGAGCAGTAGATATATGGTATGAATGGAGTGCCTCCTATATCAGGTATCAGATTGTTTCGTTTCACCAGCCCTGACCACCACACCACCAGGACACTGTGTGACCCATACAATCAACTAGTTTGATCCACTACATAGTGATGGATCACAGAAGTGGCCATCTGAGCAATGGCAGCAGATGGTGCACTGCTGAGTGTACCACATCCAATCCCCACCTACCTGTGCCCCTTCCCTCTTGTATTATTCCATATACACTATGAGATGTCTGACCTTTCCTATAACCATTTGTCTACCCTCTGTTTATCTGTCTTCATCTCATGTCTCTATACCCTATCCTAATGAAAAATGTTTTCCTGCTTGTTCTGCATTTTATACACTCCCATATGCTATCCTTTTTTGTGTCTCTGTGTTAGCTTCTTTCCCATTTCCTACTTTACTATACATCCCTTTCTTTATCTTTTATGTATCTGTCATGCATAGCATACTGTATGGATATATAACATTAAGTGGCTTTATTTGTCATCCTACCAAGCAATGGGCTAGCACACATATCATAGCTACTGCATGCCTGCTTTGTGATTTTGCATTTTGAGTTCTATTGAGATCCTTTTGATGCAGCATGTGGATGTTCTATGGACTGTATCTTGAGTGTTGTACATGTGCTTTTATTGCATGAATCTATTTGTTTATATAGTTACTGTGTTGCTTGTTTTCAGACCCTGCAGTTCAACTAGAGTAAAGAAGCACAGCCTGCCTCACTATAGATATTTAGTAATTCCCTTTGTCACTATCCAGGCCAGGACTCCTACCTGTGAAAGGCTTGTAAAGAAGTGTACTGCATTTCTATGAATCCCAACCAGGTGCCATGCATGTACTTTTGATTAATTTCTTTTTAGGACAGTCTGCCATCATTAGAAATAATACTTCTTGATCTTTCTCTTCATATCTATATACACTTCAATGTATCCTTTACTGTCTGTGTATCTTCGTCACATCTTCATCGTTTTTCAGTCTAGACACTGCCATAGAACGTAAATGTAAGCTGAAATGATAAGCTTCTCTCTTTGTAAATCTGGAAGCAATGATGCTCTGAACTTCGGTAACCTTTTAATATACTATTTATTTGTTGTAGTCATTGAATGTACTTTGTTTTAGCAAATCTTCTAGCCTTTTGTAATGCCTAGGATGAAATACCCACTTGCCACTGGCCTGTTGGTGACATATCATGTCATTAAAAAATGCGTGAATACATAGTTATTAACAAAAAAAAAAAAAAAAAAGCATAGTTAGGTCAGACCATAAAGCTATTTCCATTGAAATGAAAATAAAGCTTGGTAAGCCAGCTAACACAGGAACTTTCTGAAATTATTCTAATTCTAAGGCAAATTTCCTACTTTTATGTGACAATCTGACCAAATTTCAAGCCCCCCCCCCTCCACACAAACCTAGAGAATACCATTGCATATGCAGAATTCACAAAAAAACCCTATACAATCATATATACAGATGCATAGAAGCAACAAAACCTAACAGAAATAAGCAAAGGACCAACTCGAAAAGCAAGCCACCCTGGTAGAATCACAATATAAATACGTTGTATAACAAAAGGAAGAAAATCATGTCTAAGAATAGGAAGGGCAATGCCCAGCAAGGTAGGACCTCCCTCATCAAATGAAATAAGCAACTCAAAGGAATAATTAAGTCTACCAAAGCCAAACTAAGGGCAAAGTAGCCTCTCAGACTATGGACAACCACAATGTATTCTAAAGCTATACCTACAGCTTCAAGGTCAATGCACAACAATGTACTAAACTAATTGTAAATGGATCCACTTCTACTGAGTCAGAGGATATAATCTAATGGCCAATGAATTCTGGTCAAATTCCACTCCATGTTCACCTCTGACACCCTTTCAAGAAATGCCCTGAACTATATCCCCCTACTATCACTATGGAACAGGTCCCAAATGCACTTTCCAAGGGCAAAAATACTGCACTATTGAGACCTGGAAAGATCCCTGGATGCCTCCTTAATTAGTATGAAATATGAATTATCAGCTCCAATAGAATCACTATTTAATTATAGTCTACAAACAGGCTTCCTGATTACCTAATGGAGGGAAGTGATAGTTATCCCTCTGTACAAGGGCAGGTCATCCATCGACCCAAGAAACTATCAATCCATGAGCCTGACTAGTCTAATCTGTAATGCCATAGAAAGAGTAATATTGTATATGATAAATGACAACATAGGAGAACTTCGGATATTGGAGCCAGCTCAGTTTGGTTTCATCAGAGGCAGGTCATGCCTACTCAGTCTGGTGGACTTCTTCAAGAAGATCACCAAAACAACAGATGAAGGCAGAATACAGCATATTGCCTATCTTGATCTGGGAAAGACATTCAACACAATGCCTCACTCAGGCATAGAAGACAAGCTCAAATGTCATGTCACAGATGGGACTCAAGAAGTTAAAATAGGGTAGTCTACTTCCACAAAAAGAGTACCTCAGGACACAGTGTTGTGGCCACTCCTGCTTGGCATCTACTTCTCTGAAGTCAAGACTAATGCCAAAGGCTCAGACTGACCAAGTTCATAGATGTTTGCAAAACAGAAAGTCAATAAATCCCCCATGACACAAATACCCCCCCAGGAAGACCTGACACAGACTAAAAACTTTTGCTAGCATAAGGGTCTGAAACTGAATGCCAAGAAGTGCATAATTGTATCTTTCAATAAGGCAGCAATCTCTGCAACTTACTACATCAGCAATACACCTCTAAAAGTTGACCCCGTGGTCAGGGATCTGGGACTGCTTGTAGACTTTGAGTTGGCCTTTGACTATAATCTGTCTACTATAGTACGGAAATCATTCTATGTTGCATAGCATAAAGCAAGAATATGTAATCCAGGTCCAAAGATGCCACTGTTCCATTGTGCTCTGCCCTCATGAAACCAGTCATTGAGTACAATGTCTTATTGGCTATATATTTGACCAGGCATATGGATTAACTGGAGCATCCACAGAGGTTCCTTATGAAAAGAATACATGATGTACAAGGCAAGTCTTATGTGGACTGCCTCAAAGCCTTGTCCTTATTCTCAGTCTCCCACATGTTGCTGACAGGTGCCCCATATCTGGCTTACAAACTATCTTCTGATCCAGGCTTAATGGACATGTTGAACATATGCAAAACAAATGGCATCAGAAACACTTGATCTAGGGACCCAAACCTTGTCTTCAGCATAAATATGGCATGCTGGAGAGATAGGGGTGTGTCTCAGAGACTACCCCTTCTATGAAACAGGCTTCCTATCCAAGTGAAACAGAGTTCTTCTCTGCACTTATTAAACTGTGACTTGGAACAGTGAATTAGGAATCAGAAATGTACCCCTGATCTAGCACCTATGTCTATATATGAGAGAAGAAGCTTGTAGATGCTTCCCAAGTTATATATACCCCATACACAAACCTAGGGGGCCAAAACCTGGCCAATACTTCTAGGAAGTATGACTATGGATTAAAATGACCCTTTAGGGTAATCAGTCATATATTCTGGTATGAGTCTTTGATCTTATCATTTGTCATCATAGTCTTACATCAAAGACAGGAAGAACCTTGCCAGTCCAAGTATTATTATATATCAAGCTATAGAAGATGCTGATTCTTTAATAGGAAACCTTGAGTAATCATCGACTATAAACTACTGCTATCCTTTGTTGAAGACAGGTCCATAAAAGTCATTATTTTTGTTAGTGCATGGTTCTTTAGGATGTTTTAACATCTGGATAGGAACAGCCTTACTATTATGGGTGAGACAGTGATGGTAACTCAACATATTGTCTATTAATTCATCCAAGTTAGGAAACTAGACTTAATGTTTACAACAACGTAGTGAGCTCTGCATGCTGTCTCAATGCACTGTTTGTATAATTATCATAGTGCCTTTTAGGAAACACTTCCTACATTTTCTTACTGTTATTTCTTCCTTACATTTTACAGCTGTCTAGTGCCATCAGTAAATTTTGAGCCAAGTGCTATTTGCTCTGCATTCATTCACCAATTGTAACATGGGGCTTTTTTTTGCATCGGGTGTTTCATTTTCCTTATTGCTGTAAAGACAGCATTCATATTAGTTGCACTAACCAAATAATTTAAAATTCTAGCATGACTTTTATACTTTTCTGAAGGATTTCCAGGATGCGTGGATAGATAATATACTATTTTAATTTTCCTCTTATCTACATTGTACTGGAAACTGCTAGGTCTTAATATTAAAGATATCCTGTTCAATTCTGTTAGGTACTTTAATTTAGGGTTGCTAGACATATATCAAAGAGTGAATTTTTTTCCCTGAAACATACATATAGGATGTTCACTTCCCAAGATGATGGCCAGGACTTTATATATATCTATATCTATATATATATATATATATATGGTTCCCATTCAGAAGCCTGAAACATCATAAGCCTGAAAATCAAAATCCTGAAACCAAAAGCCTGAAAATTCAGAATCCTGAAAACTCAAAATCCTGAAAGCCCAAAATCCTGAAAGACCAAAATCCTGAAACTCAAAATCCTGAAAACACAAAATAGACATACTGATGTCATTGTGGCTTTGCTATTGTTAGCCCTGTGGTGTTAGGTCATGCGTTGGGGTCAGGTAAGTGTGCGGTTGGTTTTATTTTAGGTTAGGGCGGTTTAAGTGAGTTAGGTTAGGGCCAGGTTAGGCATGTATGCAATAGTGACAAATATTGGGGTTAGGGCATTTTAAGTGAGTTAGGTTTAGGCTGGGTCAGGTGAGTGTCGATAGTGACGGACCTTATGGTTAGGTTAGGTCAGGGTCAGTTGGTAGATATTAGTGTCTTTATAGTGACATATTAGCATTATTTGTGTTTTCAGGATTTTGAGTTTCAGGATTTTGGTCTTTCAGGATTTTGGGCTTTCAGGATTTTGAGTTTTCAGGATTCTGAATTTTCAGGCTTTTGGTTTCAGGATTTTGATTTTCAGGCTTATGATGTTTCAGGCTTCTGAATGGGAACCATATATATATATATATATATATATATATATATATATATATATCTATATATATATATATATATATATATATATCTATAGCCAGGTCTTCATATACATATATATATATATATATATATATATATATATATATATATATATATATATATATGGGTCCATGTCATAGGTCGACTGATCATTTGACTGAAAGTTCATTTGTTCAACAGTTCATTTGATCAACAAGGATTTGCCCTTTCCCCAATGTTGTGCGACCCTGGAGTTGATATATATAGTTAGGGTTGTGTGGGGCATAGCCCCACATTGGGGTGTGGGGCGAAGTGGGGCCCCCACCTATAATTTTGTCATCAAATGAACTGTCCGACCAAATGAACTTTCAGTCAAATGAACAGTCGACCATATGACATGGACCCATATATATATATATATATGTGTGTATATATATATATATATATATATATATATATATATATATGGGTCCACTTTGTAAAGTTTTGATGTCTCGAAACTACAAAGTGGTGCAAAAAATAAATAAATAAATAAAACAATATTTTTGCAGGGGGGCAATCCCCCTGCACCCCTCACACCCCTTGCAACTTAAATATGCAATCTCTGAGATCCCACTACAGTGAAGAGAATGGTAATGCTTCCATTATGCTTACCATTCTCTCTCCAATGTAGCACAATCTCGGAGATGGTATATTTAACTTGCAAAGGGTTTGGGGGTGCCGGGAGGACTGCCTCACTACAAAACCAGTTTTCAGTGTTTCTATTCATTTTTTTTTTTTTTTTTTTACTTTGTAATTTCGAGATTCCAAACTCTCGAATTTCTGGGATAGGTATTTTGAAACTTGAGATTTTGGGCTTTCGAAATTACAAACTGAACCCATATATATACATATATATATATATATACATATATATATATATATATATATATATATATATATATATATATATATATATATATATATATATATGTATACTATATATATATATATATATATATATATGGTTCTACCTGACATAGCGAAACCACACAACACCGACAGCCACATCACCGACACCACATATTCGGCAGTCCATAAACACGAAACCCCACATAACCGACAACGAAATAACCGACGGTACACAAACACGAAACCCCATACACTGCACACACCACAATAACAATTATTAAAACAAAACACATCCCCATTCCACAAACCACACACACAACACAAGCACACCAAAATCCTTACAAGCCCACACTAAACCTTACCTAACCCTAAGGTCCGTCACTATCGCACACTTACCTACCCGCTCCCTAACCCTAACTCACTTAACCCTTATCGCCTCCCTAACCCTAACTCACTTAACCCACCCCTATCGCCCTAACCCTAACTCACTTAACCCACCCCTATCGCCTCCCTAACCCTAACTCACTTAACCACCCCTATCGCCTAACCCTAACTCACTTAACCCCCCTATCCCCACAGACCAATCTCCACACTTACCTGCCTGCCCTAACGTCCGTCACTACCGCATACTCACACAGCCTTTCCCCATGTCGGCATCCTCGGCGTTGGTGTTGTCATCCGTCGTGTCGGTCTTCTGCATTGTCGATGTTCTGCCACTCATGATTCAAGGGTCGGTCTTCTTCGTTGATCTTCTGGAGCTCAATTCCGCTGTCGGTCTTCTGCGCTGTCATTTAAGTCAGGTAGAACCATATATATATATACATATATATATATATATATATATATATATATATATATATATATATATATATATATATAGTTTCACTTCATAATCTCGAAATGCTAAAATCTGAATTTCAGCATTCCGAGACCATGAAGCTAAAAATGAAGAATGCCGAAAGTGCATAAGAGCAAATTTGATTATCTCGAATCCGCGCTTATGCATTTCCAGTACGTTGCGTGAAGTGTTTGGGTGGTATGGTGTCTGAAATTGAAGGTGAGTGTGTGTCTATATGTGTTTTTGTACATTGTATGTGTGGCTAAGGGTAGGGAGTTGCAAGTATGACTGTGAGTGTAGGATTTGTTGGTGTTTGTGTATGTGTGATGTGTATTTGTGTGCGAGCAAGTGTAGAATGCTGTGGTGTGAGTTTTTTTTTTTCGTTATGTGCGATCTCGTAGTTGGTATATATACATAGGGGGGATTGGGGGTGCAGCCCTCCAGATGGGGGGGTTGCAGGGGGGCTTGTCCCCCTGCTTATATGTAGTGTAGGGCTGTGTTGTTTGTGTGCTGTGTGTGGAATGGTGTGTGCGTGTTATGTAGTGTATGGTGTATGTATGTTTGTGATTGTGTGATTCGTGATTGTGGGTTTCAGGATTGTGAATGGCATGGCTTCATAGTTTCGAAATGCATTTTGAGATTATTAAGTGAAACCATATATAGTTAAATAAATATATATATATATATATATATATATATATATATATATATATACACACACACACACACACACACACATATAAAAAATATATATATATATATATATATATATATATATATATATATATATATATATATATATATATATATATATATATATATATATACATATGCATATTGCATATAGTGGCTTCAAATTTGGCATGCTGTAAGGATTATAATCAAAAATAAGAGTTAGATCAAAGTATGCATCCCACCCCTGCATTCTCTATCTCAGTTACTTGGCAATCAGAGTGTTTTAAAACTTCAGACCTAATATTTACCTCCTTTTACTTTTTACTTCCAGTCCCCTCAGCAAAAGTTACATCCTGTGTCTTGTCCAACCTTCAGTCAACCCAAGGCTGTCTCATTGCCCTGCACTGTGAGATCCTGTGTCGGTGGAACACTAAAGTGCTTTCAGCTACACTAGCGTATGTTAAAGTTGTATTTAATCTGTCCTCCAAACTGAAGACTGTTTCCTTTTTCACTGAACGTGTGAACACTGCTGGTCCCCCCCCCCATTTTTCTCTTCCTATAGTACTCCTAGGTCAATTACTTAAAACTACTTTCTCTTGAAAAAAGTTTACATATGTACCTGCAGCCCATTCTTATTTTGTTTTTCACTGCAGAAGTGATGGTCCTTTTCACCACTCTGTACTAGATTAGTAGTATAACATTTGTAGTTATTAGGTAAATACTGCACCACACTGACCTGCAATTAACTTAGCTTGGTTTTCCTGTTTTCTTTTTAGTAGCTGGCTTAGTCCAGTTTTTCTGACTCTCATCCTTGCATTACTTTGTGTCTATCTTTTCCCCCACCTTGAACCTGCACATCTCCCCACCCACTTTTGCTTAATTACAGAGGTATCAAAAAGCCTGATGTAGAAATGCACCATCATACTCCTCAAGTTTTTGTACATTTAAGTGCATTTGGGTGTTTCCTTCCATGCTGCAAAGTTAAAGAATAACCTCCTGCTAACCTGAAGACACCCCTGAAGCCGACTCATTGCCTGGCTTCATAAAGCTTGTACTCCTAGAGTTTTTGTACTTGTATGTTGCAAAATACCTTTTTACTACTTTTCTGCAGTGCCTATAACTGCTTGTTAACCCTCCGGTGTGAGATTTAGTAGCCTATCATAGACCCAAAGCCACTTCCTCCCTCCACCAATTTGTCCTCTCATCATATATCTTATCCCTTTGTAATAGCTTCTTGCCTACCTCCCCCAGCTGCTATTACTCCCCTGACCACTAGGTGGCAGTCTTTACCAACACTATATTCTAACATTAAAACTAACTATCCCTCAGGTCCTACACCCATTATTTGGCATTTCAGTACAATTCTAAACACCCTCTCTGCACATGAGAACCTCACTCTCGCTTTACTAAATCACCTACACATATCTGATAATTTTATATACTCTGCTCCCCAATTTTCACTTTAGTTACTTCTGTATTATGCCAAACATGAAAGACAGCTGATTGTCTTTTGGCTGATCTTACCTTATTGCTCTTGCCTGCTCCGTTCTCCCTGCGGGCTCACTCCACTCCCCTACCCTACCCCCAATTCCCACCCACCCCCAGGGCATCTATCCTTATACAGCTAGAAGCCACACCCCCACCCCACATCAACCAATAGCTCAACATATCTCGTTACACACTCAACCATCTGCTACTAATTTACTCACACCTTCCACTGTCAATACTTTCCTCATTAAACAAACTCACCTCATATTTGCCCATCATAACCCCTTATTTTCTCATTTCTTACATTCCCATATTCTCTCATTATGTCAACCCCTGGCTTACTAAAACTCTCTAATTTCCTCCTCTCACCCATAATTCTTTCCACTCTACTTCTATCTCAGAGCCTCACAGGCTATGAATTCCTAAGCTCCTTTCAATTTCAACACTCCTTTAAACAACCTTGCCCTTTCTATCTATCAGCCTCACAAACCCACAGTAACATTACAGCCTCATCAGCCTACCTTCTCCCACAGTTTCACAGATTAAACCATATTAAGTATTTCCAAACCAGAAAAATAGACCCTATTTTATGTAAACTAGCAAAACTTCCACACAATCCTCAGTACCTAATACTACACAGCGACATTCACCCAAACCCAGGGCCTGATAATACCTTCCCTGACTCCCATTCTTCCTTCACCTCTATTTCCCATACCCCCTCTTCTTCCTCGAACTCTCTTTTCATTGCCCACCTCAATATTCATAGTTTAAATAAAATTACCCAACTTCATGCCCTACTAAACTTACATTCATTTGACATCCTATGTCACACAGAAACCTGGCTCAAACCAGTTAGTAAAGACAATGATATCATCCCTCCAGGTTATAACATCCTTAGAACTGACCATCCTAACAAAAAGGGTGGGGGGTAGCGATATTGTTTAAATCTGAACTACAGGTAACCTCACTAAACACTCAACCTCCCTCACCTAGCAATGCTGATATCTTAATAGCTAAGCTCCAAATTAATGCTAATAAATCTATATACATCATTTGCTCTTACATCCCCCCAGACAACAACATAAGTACTCTTGGAAATATCCTTAACTGGCTTTCCACATCATTCCAGCAATAAACCATTCTCCTTGGAGACTTTAATATTGACTGGAACTGTTGTATTTCTGACAAACCTACATCTCACATTAATCTCTATGGCTTCTATCAAACTACCACCAACCTTACCAGAACCCATAAACCCAGCAACAAACAAACTACCTTATACTGGATACTAGTCAACAATAACCCTCAATCTTACAAAATAGGTATACTTTCTGATGATATTAGTGACCACTCTCTTACCTTTATAACTAGACTAAAGATCACCATTCCCACTCAACTAAACGTTAGAACCACCCAGAACAAAAAGAACCTGAACTTAGGTAACTTTCAAGCAGAGCTAAACATCTGCAATCGGTCACCCCTAAAATATCTACCTCTCAATGAAGCAGTCTCTTTTTTTAACAATACATTCCTAAAATTCCTTGAGCACCATGCCCCCTCTCATACTATTAAAATTAGGAACAAACCTGCTCCCTGGCTCTCAAATGAGACAAGGCAAAAAATGAGACTGAGAAATAAAATCTGGAATATATGGAGAAGTACCAAAGACCCTATTGATCATTTAAACTTTAGGCAGCTCAGGAATGCCACTAAAAAATCAATATTCCACCATAAAAAAACTATTACCTTAAATTCTAACAAACCCAATATCTAAACCCACAAAAATTCTGGTCAGAATTAAATAAATTACTTGATCCTGGACAAGCCAAAACACCTACCCCCTCTAACTTGACTCATAATTCTCCCAACCAAATTGTTGATAGTTTTAAAAAAAATGTTTTTCAGAAACTGTTCAATCTTTAGCAAGTACCTTACCACCTGTTACCACCACTGACTCATCCATGCCAACCACTCTACCCCAAGTATTACAACTGCAGCCTGTCCCAACATCTCTCATACACTCCCTACTTCTTAAGCTTAAACTATGCACTCCATCAGCTGACCTCCTCCCAGGTGAATACCTTCAAATGGCAGCTGGAGTGCTTGCCTACCCTGTTTCCATCTTAATTAACAGAACCATTACAGAAAGTTTGATCCCATCCCTCTGGAAAGTCTCATATATATCCTACTGCATAAGGGTGGGAGCTCAAATGAACTCTCAAACTTCTGCCCCATAGCCCTACTTTCCCCTTTAGCAAAATTGATGGAGAGATGTATTCACCGTCAACAACTTGATCATCTCCTCCAAAACCACCTGCTAGTTGACTGCCAGCATGGTTTTAGGCCTTTCCATAGTACTACAACTGCTCTACTAATCTTTTCTAACTGCATTAATAAAAATCGTAACAATAGCTTACTGTCCTCAGCCCTCTTTATTGACCTCTCAAAAGCATTTTATATGGTTAATCATCAGTTACTGTTAAACTCACTCAAATCACTTTCCCTAGATACACAGACAGTTAAATGGTTCAAGTCCTGTCTAGGAAATAGACAACAAGCAGTCCTCTGGGAAAATAAACTATCTACTCTTCTCCCTATAACTCTTGGAGTCCCACAAGGCTATATCCCTCCTCTTCACTATTTTCATAAATGATCTGAAAATCTCCCTTCCACAAACCACCTGCATACAATATGCCTACGACTCGACATTAATATGTTCAGCCTCCTCACCTGCTGGACTTCATTCGAGTACCCAAGCAGTATTTATTTTAGTTGAAAACTGGTTCCATCAATGCTGTCGCCTTCTTAACCCAAAAAAAACTAAATTGGTACTATTCTCTCCCACTCAGAAGTCTCCTGCTATCAACTTCACAATTACATCTAATAATGGTACTGTAATAACTCCAGACAGAACCACCAAACGTTTAGGTGTAACACTTGATCATAATCTAAACTGCGACACACATATCAACCTAACCATTAAATCAGTTAATAAAGAACTTGGTTTCCTCTACAGATTTAAACCCTATCTCATACCTCTAGCTAGGACTGCTATTGCCCGAACTCACTTAATCTCTTCCCTTCTCTATGCATCCCCAATCTATATCAACTTATCCAAAAATAATCTTCATAAGTTGGAAATAGCCTATAATAACATAGTTAGATTTACCATTGGTGCCTCTTTTCAAACCCACCACTGCCAAAATCTTAAATTGCTAGGATGGCTGGAATTGCAAAGCCAGATTATTTTCCAGCTACTTACTACTATACACAAGATGTTACACCATCCCACAGATACACCCATACTCTCTACCCTCATCTGCCCATATAAAAATCTAACAACCCTTCGATCAGCTAATAAGGTACTAGTAGCTACCCTAAAGTCCAACAACAAATCTGGAGATAGCTTATTCTCAAACTCTATTTGTAACTCTTGGAATATTCTCCCAACTGAACTAACAACCCTTTCTTCTACCCCACTTTTCAAGAAGCAATTAAGAATCTTCCTTAAAGCCCAATGGATTTGCCCATGCACAAATCCTGACTGACACTTTCTTCCTTAGCAGGACCATTCTTTACTATCTATCTTTAACATGCTATTTCAGGTGCCCTGATATTCTCCATTAATTCCTACTGTAGTAGCTCACCTCCTAAGGTTTGGTAAACTTTATAAACAATGTTACCCTAAAAAAAAAAAAAAGTCTTATTAATCCTTTTACTCAAAATGTCTAACTTATTTAGTTAGGTATGTTACTGTACAGTACTATACAGTACTATATAAATGTTCCTGTATTTGAAATGTTCTACCTGTCTGACATTATTTGTATTGTATATGGTCAAGATTTCTGTCTTGTAAATTGTCTTAATGTGGAACTTTTCTCCCCGGGCCTCAGCTGAAAATGGACATACATCCAGTCGGACTATCCCGGTCAACAAATGTAAAATAAAATAAATAAATTAATTAATTAATTAATGCAGACAGAAGAAGGGAATGAAAAGGTTAAGTTATATGATCAGTGAGATAGCAGTTGAATTTTGAGGTCTATATCACCATATCGAATGGTGATAATGCCGAACGTTGAAAATATCGAAAGTTCACGAGAACGAATGTGCTATTGTGGGGGGCTGTACCCCCCCCCCGCTAAATATATATTCCAACTCCGAGTTCACACTACAATGAAGAAAGGTAAAATATCCCAATCTTCACTGTACCGCGACCCCAAAACACAAGTTCGTTCTCGTGAAGTTTTGAAATTTTCGGCGTTTGGCATTATCACCATTCGATATGGTGATATAGACCCAAATTTTCTTATATTCTTGAAATGTGCTGTTATTTGTGAATGGAAAATGGGTTAAAAGGAATGATCTATAAGGAAAAAAAGGATATATTCCCACAGTTTAGGACAAAGGAATGAGAAAGCAAGGTCTGTGTAGAAAGTTTCGTTTCTGGGGTTTGGAGGAGAGGGCATTAAAGTGTTTAAGGTCATATATTGGTGCATCTCTGAATAGTCTGGAAGCTAGTGATGGGAAGGTGTCATTCTTGTTAAGTTTTAATAGTTGAGAGGTGAGTAGAAAGTTATTGTTGTTTCATAGGAAATCAGTTAGATTGTTCAATGGTTTTGCAGTGCTGTTCAATTGTTGGGGGAGCAAGTGATAAAGTTGCAAATGGCATTAGAAATGGCCTGAATGGTGAATATATTTCTTTTAGAAGCTGCAGGAATTAGGAGGAAACAATATTCTGGCCGAGCCAGTAAGATACATTTACCTATGGCATTTCTATAGGGTCTGAATAGAAAACGAAAGTTCCTGTTAGCCCTGAATAGAGAAGAGTTGATTTTTCTGTGTGTGTAGTCCAAGTGGAGTTGGAAATTTAGGACTGGGTCCAGCCAAACCCTAGGTATTTAAATTAAGTGCATTTTCAATAATGTTATTAACATGATCAAAGATTTTTAGAGGCAGAGAGATATAAATGATTGATTGTCTAGTACCAAAACTCATTGTTTTTGTCTTAGATGTATTTAGTAGTAATTGTTTTCACTGACCCCATTGAACAAGAGCATGAAAATCAGCTGAAGTCTGTGCTCAAGAGAGGAGACAGGATTAGGGTTACCACCTGTCCCTGTTTGTGAGGGACAGTCCCTCTTTGGGCAGTTGTGTCCTGCAGAAAACTAGAAAAGGGCAAATATCCTGTGATTTCAGGACAATTAATAAACCAGTTATTTTGTATCAGAAACACGTAAATGTTATATGAAATGGCATAAGCAACTCAAATGCCACAAAAATAAGCTTTTATTGTGGCAAAAAAGTGAAGATGTTTCCTTCAAAATCTCATGTTTCCAAACCTCATTTTACAATGGCATTCTTCCAGATAATAGGAATAATACACATTGTAGATGTGTTTCAATAGGATTACAATGTTGTCTCTACAGAGATAAGTAAAACATGGGTGAAAGTTGTCAGTACCAGGGTCTATCAAGCTTAATCTTAATCTAAGCAGAAGGTAAATGTCCTTGGATGTGATATTTCAGAATAAGATTTCAGGGATATACTGAGGGGAGGTGGGAGTGTCAGATACAGTTTGGGATTGGCTAGAGAAAAATGCTGGGAAGCTTGCTGAAATGAGCAAGGACAATTACAGCATGTTGTATAACTTACATCACAGTCATATGCAAAAACATGTCTGAAATAAAATCAAGACAGTGATAAGGCATGCACAGAAATGCATATGCCAGTTAAAATACATGTCTATTACTGATGTGTATACTGTAGGTAGATATCGTATTCATGGTATAACCCTGTACAGTGCATTGATATGACAGGTCTATTACAAAACTTTACAGTAGTCATATTTGTACATACTGTGTATAAAACTGCAAATTAAATAATGCACAATAAATGTTAATGAAACATAATGAAGGTCATGGAAAGAAGTCACTCTCACAGTACTGATAAGTACATGGATGTGATACATATGGCAAGTCTTCCTTTATTGCAGTCATTTACTGCTTCACAGTATGTATTGATATGTATCACATGTCACATTCAGCCTTAAAGGTAGATACCTGAATAACTATGGCAAAAAAGTTAAGTTGTTTCCTTCAAAATGACAGATGTGAACTGATGCAACGATAAAGTGATTATGTGATATGTAGGTAACAACATCCAAGTGTATGTCTGCTCAGTTTACATCACATTATGGTACATTTGTGCTTTGAATTCATACTTACAGCTAATTATATACATACATACATACAAATATTTCAAACATGGGCATTAAATGCCCTTCTAGTGTGCCAATATACCAAAACAGTTGTTCCTATAAGTGTCCAGGCTGTTCTTAAAATATCTAAACTAGTACTTGCTTTAATGTAATTTGGTAGTCTATTCCATGCATCAGCTACTTTGTCACAGAACCAATTAGTACACTTCTCATTCCTATAGAATTTTCTACCTAGGTTATCTGATGATTCTCTAGTACTTTTACTAACCCAAAACATTTCCAGAAGTAGTTGTGTCTAAATGCCCTATATACCTGAATAAGATCTCCTCTTAGATATCTGTAAAAGACACTGTACAAGTTCAGATATTTTAGTGTTTCATAATAGCTTAAATTTTCACATCCATTGATGTTTTTGGTATATTTCCAATGTACTCTTTGCAGTTTACTCATGTTTGTTTTCTTATAGGGTTTCCATATTGTTATTCCATACACAAGTTTGGGTCTAACTAACAAACAATGACTTCATCATTTTTTATTTCCTAGACTTTATAAATATTTTTACACAACTTACAGTTCTATAACTGTCATTAACCAATTGATTGATATGATTAGAAAAACTCATAGCTAAATCTACCCATATATCCAGGTCCTTAAATGAGTCTGCAGTTTCAATCACTGTGTGCTGTATTAAATATTCATCTTTCAGTTTATGTCTCCCAAATCTCATATGCTTACTTTTTGATGTACTTATCAGACTATTATTCTCCTGTGCCCAAATGGTCAATTTAGTCACCTTATTTTGCAGACACGCCTTATCTGTAACACACGTAATCATTTTACCCAATTTCAGGTCATCTGCATATAGACTGTAGAACACCTCAGATGAAAAAGTTAGGTCTGAAATATACAATCTAAACAAGTAAGGGCCTAGGATATTGCCCTGTGGGACACGCTGACTGTAACCAAGGATTTCACCTGTCCAGCTGCTGTATGATACTTGCCATGTCCCATTTGTAAGTCATGCAGCTATCCATCTTATCAAGAGTACATCAATACCTAGTTGTACTAATTTATTGATCAGCTTTTTATGCATAACCCTGTCAAATGCTGAAGTTAAATCAATATAAATTACTTCACAACACACTTTTTCATTCATAACTGCTATTATATTGTTATACAACATCATGTCACAGGTAGTAATAGATATGTTTTCAACATAGGCATGCTGGTATATGGTTTCAAGTCCCAACTTATCCAGTTCTGACAGTATCTTATCCAATAGTACCTTCTCCATTATTTTACCACAGTATGAAAGTAGACTTAAGGATCTTCATGGCTCTGGATTTATCCTGCTTCCCTTTCCCTTAAGGACAGGTTTAATAAGCATGTCTCCAATCTTAAGGAATCTCCCATATTTATACGACCTAGTGAATAATAGATATAATGGTACCGTAAGTTCTTGCTGAAGTATTCTCAGGTCATTGTTACTGATTCCATCTCCTCCCTGTGCTTTTTTTGATGCAGTTTGCACCGTTTCTTTTCAATATAATCTGAATTGATTCCAGTATCTGGGGTTACCTGGATTTTACTAGGAAAACTTATCACCCCTTTTATGGAAACAAACTGTTTTGCATAACATTTTGTAAATATATTTATAATCTGTTGTGTCTGAGAACAAATGTTATAATCTGCACACAGTTTAGCAATTTGTGTATGTTTACTCCTTCCACATCTTATGTATCTATAAAAAGGTTTCTTATTATGCTCAATATCTTTATATAAATTTTCTTCAAATGTTTCTTGATCTTGTCTCATACTATGCTTAATCTGTTTATCTAGCTTGTTTATTTCAGTCTTCAAAGTTGTAGTTCAACCTTTCATGTATTTATTATATTTTTTGTCTCTCACCTTAATCAGATCTCTTGTTCTTATGGAAATATATTCCCCCTGATGTTGTATGCCTAGATCCTGATGTTAAACTTTTTTTTTAATTTTTTGTACTCAAACATTTTCTCTTTCAAAACTTTCCACATTCCATCTGCAGATTTTTCATGGAATATCTCACTCCAGTTAGTTTTACATACTATTTTGCTTCCATATAATCTGTACTTAATCTTCTGTACCCTGGTTTAGATTTCAGTTTGGCAGAATTATCTAGTAACAAATTGACCTTTATAACCCCCTGATCACTGCACATCAATGCCGGTGGTAAAACTTGACTTAAAGGCACAGTAATTGCTTTAGGAACACAATGTCTGGTATCTTCCGTCCCCTGGTAGTTTTTTTTTTTTTTTTTACAATCTGAAGCAGTTGTTGTTCCTGAATATTTATTGTGAATAATTTCCTTACTAACGTTGAATCAGTATTATAGCAGTCTGTTTCTGGTAAATTTAACTCCCCAGCTAATATTATTCTTCCCTCCTGCATTTCATGTAAGAAATGTATGAATTCCTCTAGGTCACCTGCACTTGACTTTGATGGTCTATACACTCCAACAATTGTTATATGTCCCAGGGTTGTCTTTATTGTTACAGTTACACAGTCTATAGTATTGGTGTTATCACTGAACATATAACAATCACAGGTCTCATAGCTATCTTTAATCCCTGTCATAACACTTCCAACTGATTCTTTTGTTAGAATGTCTGTTACAGTAAAAACATTTATACCCTGACAGAACAACTTTCAAGTCATTGTTCTTTAGTCATGTTTCACAAACAATAACAACATCAATCTTATGGGAATGCAGTAATTTTCCAATAAAAACAACTTTATTATTAATGCTCCTAGCATTAACAACCATCAGAGATGCATCAAATGTTGCTGTCTGTGAACTGTTACATTTTCGACCTGGCAAAAATCCTGCCAAGTGTTTGTCAAATATTGCAAAATATCTGCTGCACAAATTCTCTTCCCTGATCTTGACAAATGCACGCCATCCTCTCTGAACATGTGCGTCCAAAACTAAGCTTGGGTACTCTACATATTTCCATTTTTTAAAGCAGAAATTTTTTCCACGTAGGCATTTACCCAAAGATCTTTTCATTCACAGTGACCTGACTATCCTTTCCATAGGGGATTTGTGAAAAATACTTTGTAACACCAGTACAAGCTATACTATTTAAGGTGGCTGTCAGTTCCCTACTAACAGTAAGAGATTCCTTGTGGATGACATCATTTGTACCAACATGAATAAAAATTAATCCATATTTCCTTACATTAAGGCATTCCAAGGCTTATCTGCCATCTTCTATTTTTGCTCATGGCAAACATAACACTATTCGATGTTCATTACTGAATGCCATGTGATGTGCTAGATTAACTTAATGACAATGTATGACGGGTACACTGGCCCCTTCATAGCCTTCTGTTTATATCATCGATATAGGACTATTGTGACATTTAGAATGTTGCATAATCATGACAGTACACTTATTATTATTACACCTTTGTGTCTTTTGTTATACAGTATATAAATAAACCTTATGGCCTTGATCTAGTAACTGTTGCAGTTTCACAACAATTGTACATGCACCTTGGTTATGTGCTTGGTGCTTACTTATCATAACATCCACTGTCATGGGTTCATATCTCACCTCTGCAGGAATGACCTGTACAAACTTGTTAAATAGATTGATAAATGTATGTTGATGATATTAGGGCATTTAGATCAGCTCTTAAGGAATGTTTTTAATGTTCATTCTGATTATCTGTACATGACAGTGATATACAAGTCATGAATTGCTTTGCATAGCTATGCAATATAAATGACAGGTGAGACATTCATTTGACATATGATTTTAAAATTGTCATATAAATATAGGAGCCTGTGTAGGAAATCTAAGATGTGCATATTATCATGTTTTCCAGATGTTGAACTGCAATCGGAAAGACAATTTCTCACTTAGAGAAAATTATGTCATAATAGAGGCTGTGCACCAGCATGAATGCAACCTGCTTGGACAGGCAAACAATACTGTGTGGAGGAATCAAGAGTGGAAAGATCTGACATGCATGATAAATGCTGCAGATTGTCATGATAGATCTAGGGAGGCCTTATAGGGATGCTGCTCTGACATGATCCTCTGTGCAGCCAGCAGACTCTGTTCTTACAATAGGGTGAGGAATGTCACAGAAGATGGGCTGCCATTGCCTACTTTGGATGAAATAATGATGTTGCTTGGCTCCCATCATACCAATTGCCAGGATCGCCAGATACTCTGGGGAGGTATTGAGGGAGGTGTTCTAGGACGTGCAGGTATGTGCAATTTTCACAAACAGTGCAGCATACAGAAATTCACACTGAGGGACATTATTCCACAAGTATCGTTATAGTTATGTTAAGGTTCATAGGTGTATACTATGCTAACGGCCAAAAAGCCCTTTATAATTCCATCCATGCAACACAAAAGTGCCCCACAGACTTTAGTATCTTAGACATTTATATGGGATGCATGCTAGTTGGGACATGATTTACAGCAGCAGAACTATGCCATGGAAATGGCAAAACACCTGGTATGAATGCACAACATAAGTGTTTTAGCATGTTATCTTACCAACACAGTACATACATAACACTGCCAGTAAGACATGTGATATGTTTTTCACTTGCTTAGGTCCATCAACAGCTGACCATCAGCAACAAGCATTGTGTAGGTGTCTACATATCCTATCAGCGTGATCCATAGTTGCTGTGTGACTGTCTCCTGTGGATTATACTCACATGGTTGTTT
This sequence comes from Protopterus annectens, assembly GCF_019279795.1. Taxonomy (NCBI): domain Eukaryota; kingdom Metazoa; phylum Chordata; order Ceratodontiformes; family Protopteridae; genus Protopterus; species Protopterus annectens. Next base: position 1,649,946,593 of record NC_056743.1, on the reverse strand, counting down.
GTTTAATATTTTATAGTACAGGATCAGATTTACATCAGATCATAGGATCACAGGATTATAGGAGATTACTAGACTGTCAACCCAGAGGTCATTTTATGCTTAGCCATTTTATCCCAATGTAAATCCATAAAAGTGTTAGTCAGTACCCAAGACTGCATTTGGTTATCACTGCACATGTTCAGGAGGGTTGTGGGCTCTATCCCTGGTAAGAATATAAAGTATCCCATCCACTTGTCCAGGTTCCTCTTGAACAGTGTTATAGAGATGCTCTGTTTCACATGAATTGGTAGCCTGTTCCAAAGATGCAGCAGTCAGTGGGAGATGAATTTGTCCCTTCGGCATGTCCTGTTTAAGTCACAGGCCAAATTAAGGTACCTGGAATGGGTAGACCAAGTTCCATTTGTTTTATTATGCAACAAGTTCATTAGATTTGGGTCTTGGATTGCTCTGTAAGCCAGGCATAAGTCTCCCCTAAGATATCTATACGATATGGAGTATAGTGACAGGGAATTTAGTTGGTTTGTGCAAGGCACATGCAGGATTCTCCTGATTTTCTTTGTTAGAAACCTCTGCAGTCTCTCTAATTGCTGCAGGTGCTTAGTATGGTACATGCTAAATGGGACATTATACTCAATTATGAGCCAGATAAGTGCACAATATAGGGGGTTATAATTTCTTTTGATCTTAAGGCGATGCTTTTACTAATCAAGTGCGCTATGTAGAAAGCTTTACTTACTACAGTAGACACATAGTAGTCAAAGTTAAGCTTGCTGTCAACTTGCGAATATAGGTCCCTTACTACTTCATAGATACTTAGCAATTTGGCTTGGTTGTTTGCTAGTGTGAGGTGACATTGTTTGTGCCAAAGGGAATGATGATACATTTCTTCACATTCAGTTTGAGGCCGTGACTAATACACCAGTCAATGGTCTGCATGAGACCCTCCTGGAGTATGCTGACATCATTTGGGGATTCAATGATTGCACCTAGTTTGCAGTTGTCTGCAAACCTGGCCAGCTACAACCCCTTGGTTTTGACCTGAACTTCTGAGAAGTATATACCAAACAGTAGGGGGCCCAGCACTAACATCTGTGGCACCCTGCTGGTAACAGGGTTGATGTGGAGTCACCCACTTTGATAGTGTGTGTCCAGTTTGTGAGCCAGTTGGCAACCCATCCTACAATGAAGGGGTTTACATTCAGTTTGCTAAGTTTATTGGTAATGCCTATATGTGAGATTCTGTCGAAAGCCTTTGCCAATTTGAGGTATGCTGTGTGCACAGACTTGCCCTCATCAATGGCCTTGGTCACATTTTCAAAGAAATCCACAAGATTTAACAGGCATGATCTGCCCTTCATGAAGCTGAATTGGGTAGGGGCCAGGGTTTGGAGGTCACTTTTGCCTTTATTTATAAGGTTCATAATGATGCATTCCATGCCTTACAGATGAGGCCGGTCAGGCTTATAGGTCTATAATTCCCCGGGTCTGTTACTTGGCCACATTTGTGGAGGGGGAATAACTGTTGCTGTTCTCCATTCCACAAGAACAAAGCCTGTGGTTAGGCTATGATTAAAAAGGGTACTTAGTGGTGATGCTAGTTCATGTTTTAACCTGTTTAGAAGACAGCCGAGGTGTAATCTGGTCCTGTAGAGGCTGTGTTTTTTTTGCCTTGGACAGCTCTTCAGGTATGTAGGGTGGGGGGTGGGGTTTGGGGAAAATTTGTTGTAAGTTAAGAGGGGATAAAAGAGTGAAATTTTCACCAAAAGTATCTGCTAGCAGGTTTGCTATCTCTATGGGGTCAATGCGTGTGATACTTTTGGCCACAATTTCTACACATGCTTTGGTCCTACCCTTTAGGTTATGTATGTAGCTGCAAAAGATAAATTCTCGATCCAGGGAGGACATGCCTAGTAAGGCAGTCTATATGTTTGCTGCTGTTCACTAATGATAATTACATATTCGCTCTCCATGACAAATGTAGTCATGCTCACATGCCAAGGACACCTACAATCAGAATACCACCATTGCCCATCAGGTATGTATATATCTTACTTGCTGTGAGTAATATCTCAGGCTTAATGCTACACAATGCCTTGTATGTGCTTACTACTGAGTGGTGTACATCATTTTTAACATGACAGTGTAATTTCATGCCTCATCACCAGCACTGTAATCAGAAGAGGACATGTCAGGTAGGTTTTAATACTTGCAATGATATCATCTGTCATATATAATTGATTTGTGATTGACATGGCATATCTCCATTATACGTTTTCTGAGTGACGCACAGAGATGACAGCCTGGTAAGTTCAGATCATCTTTAGCAGTGTTGTTGTATACCTATCCACATGCAAGTACTAGGCTGCATCATTTACTTGTGTGAATGTATATGGCATGTGTCATCTACCTCTTTTTGCAACACATCCACTGCCTGCCTTCTCTAGAAACCATCCACTGATCCTGAATTAGGATGGGATGTGCCTCACTCTAATAGTATGGCCAATGGAACATGGGTCACTGCATCAGGTTCATTGTCTGGCCTGGACGGCACAGACGTGTGGTTCATGGTAAAGCCTCTGATAGGGATGATACTGTGTCTGGCCATTCTGATTATCTGAGGACATCTGATGATGGACATTATGACCGTGATCAACTGTCACATGTAGATTCTGGCAATTATGATGAATTCTTCCCATGACTGATCACTACTGCTCATTGGACTACATGTGGGAGTATAGCTGATGAGCATGGACACATGTCAGAGAGTATCCACCTACTATTGCATGCAAATGAATGTTCACAGTGACATCATGGCTCTGCTCTTTCCATACTTGCCTGTGTCACTGATTGTTTGCAGGTCAGCCACATGTGTTACATAAGGAGGAGCACAGACATGGAGAGGTCAGGACAGCACTGGCTGAGCAGCATGACAGTGTGGTATCTGTTGCATGCTCTGTTGGCAGCCTTGTGACCATGGTGCTAGAGCAGTGCCATAGTACAAACCAGGTGTTATGTGCCCTAACTGTACTCAGCAGTTTACCGCCAGTTAGGAGAAGAAGACCCCATATCATTAAACTCACACATTGTCCTCGAACATCAATGTCCGTACTGCAATGTACACATACATTCACTGTAAGTCACTCAGTTGTGAGCCCAGCAGTCACACTCACACTGTCACATTACAGTCATGCTTCTTTCCACACTGTGTCCCAGCATGCCAGTGTCAACACATCCAGCTCCTTGGAAGAGCACCAAGGGCCACATTTCTGGATGTGGCAGGGGCAGCCAGGACCGTGGTGTGAGCTGTTCATATAGGCTACCTAAACTACCATTGAATAACAGTGATAGCTGATCCAATGTATGTTCTGTTGTGTCATTCTGACCCTTTGGCAATGATGATCACTGTGCTAGCCACTAACTAATCATTCTGTAGGTGGTTGTTTGAATTTCTGATGCCACAGGGTTTTAATGACACATACTCAGCAATGCATTAGAAAGACTCATCAAACTTTAGGCTTGCTATATAGGCATAAAAAAATCCTCACAAATGCTTCTAGACTATCCCTTGCACAAGCTTTCCTACTCCGCACCTTACTCTATGCAGCTCCTATTCTTACAAACCTCCAGTACAACCTCCTGTCTAAATTGAAACTCACCTACAACAAAATTATAAGATTTGCTTCGAACCTCCCCTACCGCTCTCACCACTGGCTAGCCTTAAAAAACCTGCACTGGCTGGAGTTGCATAATCAATTCCTACTTCCCCACTTTCTCATAACTTATTCTGTCTTTCATGAAACCTCCTCCTGCCTCTCTCTTCCCTCATCCATACCTACACTCCCAACCATGCCCCCATAGCTCTCAACAGCATCTTCTGCAAGTTTATGTGCCAAAAAAAAATTGGCAAACTCCTCTACAGCCACTCAGTGGCAAATGCATAGAATAAACTACCACTCAGTGTTAGATCTATCCCAAACCCTAGCTCTTTTAAAATGGTTCTAAAAGTGACCCTTCCTAAGTCATGCTCATGCCAATGCAATCACCCAGCTTAACCCTATCTTCCCCTCTTTACTTTTCTAATACTCCTGCTGCTGCCGTCTCTGCTTCAGTCTCTCACAGCCTAGAACACTGTAGACTCAGTGATCTGTGCTTTGGGAAAATCTCCTGTATATAGTGTACATTTATATGTTTGTTCACTACATTTTGCTTACGTGACCATTTTTAGTTATCTTGTTAGTATTGTAAGCAACTTTTGAAACCTAATTATGTTTCTCACTGTTCATTATCTAGCATGCTTTTTCTTTCACTATGTTATCATATTTGCTACCTTTAAATATTTTTGTTTACAATATAATATGATTACTTGTGTTTACATGTGCTACTTAGAGCTTTTCTCCCTGGGCCTCCACTGAAAAAGGGATATTGCTCAGTCGGACTAACCTGGTTAACAAAGGTCAAATAAATAATAAATAAAATCTGACCTAGGTGACTAGCTTTAATTTGTGATATGCAGTACTTCTTTGTCATGGGTATATGTTAGCATGGTTCTACTTTAAAAGACTGAATTACTATAACGTTGAACCACAAAACATTGAGGCCATAACGTTGAAAGTTCAGAACACTGAAAACTTAGAACAGTGAAACTACATAACACTGCAAATTTAAATCATTGCATCCCATAGCACTGAATGTTACAATGCACACATTAGTAATACATCCTCCACCTCAAACATAATTAAACCAACAAACACACTTGTTTTAACATTTTTGTAAGGTGCAAGCCTCCATGCGCCTCCTATGTGGGGGGCTGCACCCCCACATCCCTTGCAAATTAAATATACTAACTCCAAGATTGCACTACAGTGGAGACAAGGTAAATTTCTCATTTCCCACTCTATTGCAATCTCCATACAGAATGCACAAATAATATCTCAAACATGTACCTCTATTTTCCTAACAACACGTACATACAGCCAAAATAAAAACCTACTCCCCTACTCCCTTATCCCATCACTTTCCACAATGCTAACCTGACTTCTTTTAAACTAATAAATCCATCACTCAGACATAACAATGCATAACCGTTATCTGATAAACTTTTACTATACAAGCTGAGAACGTCTCTTAAACCACGAAACATATCATCAACATATTTGTTTACTACATAATACAACTTCTTAAAGTGATAACCATAGCCATGTAACACTTTTGATGATATAATACTCATTGATTTACATTTTCTTTATGTAATTTTGATGTTCTAACTTTTCAGTGTTCTAAGCTTTTTTTGTTATGGTCTCAATGTGTTGTGGTTCAACGTTATAGTAATTCAATGTTTTTAAGTAGACCTGTTAGAACAGATATTGATGACAGTAATGCTGTATGTGATGTCATGCTTCCATTTTTGTGGCAGTTGCTGGTGGACATATAGCACCTATTTTTACATTAAATTTTTCTTTTTTGTCTCCCATTCCTGCATGCACTACTATGCCTCTGTATGTATACCTTTGTCACTTATGGCATTTTAATATTGTACTGCACACACTTTATTCACAGCACTCACTGTATTTCTGTGTACCTGTTTCCTTTTACAATCACCATGCTGACATGTACTACCCATGTGTGCCTTCCCATATCAGACTGAATGCACACACACTCACACACACACACACACACACATATGTATATATATATGAAGCCTGAAACATCATAAGCCTGAAAATCAAAATCCTGAAACCATGAAAGCCCAAAATCCTGAAAGCCCAAAATCCTGAAACTCAAAATCCTGAAAACACAAATAATGCTAATATGTCACTATAAAGACACTAATATCTACCAACTGACCCTACCCTAACCCTAACCCTAACTCGTCACTATCGCACCTCACACCGACCCAGCCTAACCTAAACTCACTAACTTTAAGCCTAACCCCAATATTTGTCACTACTATCCACATGCCTAACTGCCTCCTAACCTAAACTCACACTTAACGCTAACTAACCCATACATAAAACCACCAAGACAGTTACTGAGATCCGCGTGACCCCTAACACCACAGGGCTAACAATAGCAAAGCCACAATGACATCAGTCACATATATATATATATATATATATATATATATATATATATATATATATATATGTTTCAAGTATGTTGTGTAGTCAATGTTACTGATGCTCTGCATGTTTGCACATATTAGTCAAAGTAAACTTTATTGCCATTTAGGACTACGCATGGTGTAGACCTAAACAAAATTACAAGTGTCAGCTCACCATGAGAGTACAGAAGAAGCATAGGATACAACAATAAGACATATCAAGTAAAGGAATTTGAGACTAATGACTATGCCCCAAGAACATAAGAAAAAAATCTTAACCCCCTCCCCCCGTAGTCATATAAATACTGTACAGTAGCAGCACACCAGATAAGGTTGGTTACTGCACATGAACTAAAATTGTCACTCTATATGTATATTATATAAAGCAAGTAACAGGCAGTTGCACTTGAATGTAAATATATAACTAAGTAAATAAATAATTATTGCACATTTCAAACAAGTCACTGCTATTAAGTTAGTTTGTGGTGGGGACACTAGGGCTGGTGTCTGAGTTAAGAAGTCTCATCACCATTGGGTAGAAGCTGTTAATGAATTTGGATGTCCTACAGAGAATACTACAGTACCTCCTGCCAGGTGACAGTTAAGTAAACAAGCCATGTGTAGGGTGCAAGGAGTCATTAAGTACTTTGTGGCCTCTTTTGAGGCTCCTTGTTGTGAATAGTTCTTGGATTGATGATAGACTGATGCCCTTGATTTTCTCAGCCACTCTCACCACTCTCTGTAGTTTCTACCTTTCAGCTACTGTACAGTTCCCAAACCAAACAGTGAAGTTACAGATGAGAATGCTCTCAATAGCTCCTCTGTAGAAGGTGGAGAGTACAGTTAAGTGGGAGCTTTTCTCTTCTGAGCCTTCTCAGGAAGTGTAGACATTGATGGGCCTTTTTATCCAACTGACAAGTATTCACGAGATCCTCTGAAATGTATACTTCTAGAAATGTTGTAGTTTTAACCCTTTCCACCTATTCAGCATGATCTTGAGTTATGAGTGCATAGTTGACCTTTTCCTGAAGTCAATGACAATTTCCTTTGTTTTATTGACATTCAGGTCTAGGTTGTTTTTCATACACCAGTCAATCAGAGACTTGACCTTGTCTCTGTACGCTCTTTCATCCTTTCCTTTGATGAGACCCATGACTGTGGTGTCATCTGCAAACTTGGTGATATAACTGGATCTGTGTTTTGCAAACAGTCATGAGTAAGGATGGTGAACAGCAGTGGGCTGAGTACACATCCTTGAGGAATACCAGTGTTGAGAATTATGCACCCCGAGGTACTATTTCCTTAACATGACCTCTGTGGTCTGTTCATCAAAATGTAAAGGATCCGTTTAAAAAGGTCACTGTTAATTCCAAATTTGACTAGCTTATCAATAAGTTGCATCAGAACCACAGTATTAAATGTCAAATTGCAGTCTATGAACAAGCAGCCTGACTAGTTTTTCTTTCCCTCTAATTGGTCAAGTGAGAGGTGCAATGTCACTGATATGGCATCAGCAGTTGGCCTGTTTGCAAAATAAGTGAATTGCAGAGGATCAAACGTTGATGGTAGAATTACTGACAGATGCTTTTTAACAATCCTTTTGAAACATTTCATGACATTAGAAATTAAAGCAACTGGTCTGTAGTCATTCAGGCAAGGGGATTGGCTTTTTGGGAAGGGGGATGATATTTGTTACCTTGAAGCAAGAGGGTACTTTTTCTAGAGTAATGGAGGTGTAGAAAATATCTGCCATATCTGAGCATTGTTGATCTGCACATCCTTTTAGTACTCTACCCAGTATATTGTATAGATTCTGCTTACATCATGGCTGTGATCCTATACTTAGTGAGTAGAAGTCCTTCAGGTATTTTGCCATGCTGGAAGATGGTCCTCAGACTGCTTTCTCTCCATACTGCAGCATCATCTACACTTCTGTGGTGTTAAAAGATAAGTACTAGCCTACCTGTCCATGTGGGCTATTTTAAATATTGCAAATTTCCCTGTAAAAAGTGAGACTTAAACCCTGTACCTTGTGTCTGTGAGGTAAAAGCCTTAACTGTTATGCCAATCCCAATTGCCAGTATTGGTAATGAGGTGATCTGCTGAGCACACCACTTGACAGCTGAGTGATGGCCACCCCTTTCTATTGATATACCATTCAGCATCAGTTATAGCTGAGATTTTAATTGGGACATGGGTGCAGTCTATTGCACCTAGGACATGGGGGAAAGTTACCTATGGCACAGAATTGTTCTATGACAGTTCTTTAGCCCATAAATGTTGTTGGGAAGTGGATGTAATCATCCACCTTTCTTTATATTGCTGCCAGGAAATGATAGAGGTTGTGATTGTCAGCTGTCTAGGACACTCCTACAGTATATCACATATGCTGTTGAACTGTCCCAGAGGCCAAATCACACAAACTGTTGTTTCTATCAGTGTTGGGTTGTCCTACAAACTGTGTGCATATATATGGGGTGTATATGTCTTACACAGCCTGCAGCAGCTCTCTGTCTAATCTGTATCCATCTATTTTTCCTGGTCAGAAAGTTAGCTTAATTGTTGCCTGATCAGTGCTTAGCTGACTGCCTTCTAGTATGCATTTGCAGGTCATTTTCTATTTTGGCTTGCAATACTCCAGCCTGATATACTGGATTAAATGCCAGTTGCACTGTTTTTTATTTTTGTTTTGCAGATTCATATAGATTCTGTTTGAATCAGTGGAATATACCATTGTTTAGATAACGCACATATCTCCTCTGCTGAGTGTGTTGGTGAAGTATTTTGTCTCGTATAAGTTGTGTTGGGTGACTCATTGTGTTTAGGAATCTGTGGAGCCTCCAAGGAATGTATAATTAGTCTATGAGAATTTATAATTTCTTGGTCTTGTTTTACAACATATTATAGAAGTGCTAACATCTTCTTTTAGAATCCAGTCTTTCAGCTGCTTCTACTTCTTTAATTTCCCTAGAACATATCTCTTTTCTAATCATACCTCTTTCATAAGTCCATTCTCTTTTCCCTGTCTGCTGTCCTCCACATTTTATAAGTTCTCTTAGTACATTCACATTTTGTGTCATTTTCCCTTTCTCTTTTTGTAAATTGCAGTTGTCTTCATTCATGATTATAAATATATTAACAAAAACATATTATTAAGACCTCAAACATTTTCCTGTCCATCGTATTATGTATGCATAAATTCCAAATAATTGTACATACCTCTCTTTTTTTCTGACACTGAACCAACACAGAGGTGAACAATATTTCTGTTGTCCTATTGCTCAACAATTTCCGGTAATAGGTTCATAGGTGTGTACTAGGCTAATGGCCCTGGTGCCTTTACAAGCCTAGCCCATAGAAGTGCCCTGGCATCGTGCCACCCGTCGTTAGTTCCCAGTGCCTCTATCAAGTAGAGCCACTGGAGTGATCCCCTGGGTGAACTTTCTATTAGTCATTCACTCATCAAGATTTCTCTTGAAGAGGGACAGCATGGTGCTCTGCTTGACATGTATGGGAAGTCTATTCCAAAGCATGGGCAGTCTCTGGGTGAGGAACCTATCCCTCCAGCATGCTCTGTTGATTGTGGTAATGAGGTTGAGGTCTCTGGAGCATTTGGTGTGGAAGGATTGGGATTTCTTTAGATGTAGTATTTCTAATACAGCTAAGTCAGACATGGCTTTGCAAGTCAAGCAGAGATCGCCTCTAAGCAGGTGATATGAGACAGATAATAGCTGGAGTCGTTTGAGTCTGTCCATGTAGGACAAGTGTTTAATGCCTAGGATCCTCTTTGTGAGGTACTTCTGTGACCTCTCCAGCTGTTGCAGGTGTCTAGTGAGGTACATGCCAAATGGGCATTATACACAATGATTGGTTTAATGAGGGAAGAATAGAGAGAGATGGTGACCTCTTTCTTCCTGGATACAAAACCCTTGGTAATGAGATGTATCACAAAGAATGGCTTTCTGACCACAGTGGCAATGTGGTAGTCGAAGGAGAGGTTGCTGTCAACCTGCGACCCCAGATCTCTTATAACACGTTCAGTGTTCAGTGGGCTCCAATCAATGTGGTAATTAGAGGAAACTGAGTTTTTTTACCAAAGGGGATGATGATGCATTTTTTGGCATTAAGCTTAAGGCCATGGTTTCAACACCAGTCATTGCTCAGTGAGGCCTTTCTGCAGGATGTCTGCATCACTTGGGGAGTTAATAATGGCTCCCAGCTTGCAGTCATCTGTGAAATTGGTCAGCCAGAGTCACTTTGTTTTGGCCTGGACTTCTGAGAAGTAGGTGCCAAACAGGACAGGACCCAGTTCCGATCTCTGTGGGACTCCAATCTTGACTGGTCGGCAGTCTGACTTGGAGTCCGCTACATTCACACTGTGTATTCTATCTGTGAGCCAGTTTGCAACCCACCTAGTGATATAGGGGTTGATGCCTAGTTTGGTGAGTTTATCAATAATTCCTGAGTGAGGAATGGTATCAAAGGCCTTGGGCAGATCAAGGTAGGCTGTATGCACTGCCTTGCCTTCATCCATAGCCCTGGTGACTGACTCAGAGAAGTCAACCAGGTTGAGCAGGCATGATCTCCTTCACAAAGCCAAACTGAGTAGGGTCTAAAGTTTGGAGATTTCCTATATCTTTGTTAATCAGATCCACCATGATGCACTACATAGCTTTACATATCAGACTCATCAGGCAAATGGAGTGATAATTCCCAGAGTATGTATTTGCCCCCCCCCCTTTACAGAGAGGGATGACTGTAGCAGTGCACCATTTGGTAGGGACAAAGCCTGAGGTGAGCTGTGACTGAACAGGGCACACATATGTGGTGCCAGTCTGCTTTGTAGTTCATGTAGAATACAGCCAGGGATATTATCGGGTCCCATGGAAGTTGTATTTTTGGCCTGGGACAATGCAGCTTTAATCTGTGCTACAGTAATGCTGGGTACCTGGAATTCTGCCAGTATTGTGACTGGTCCTTTTTTGGAGAGAGAGGAGTAAAGTTGGCACTGAATCTGTCAGCCAGTCTGCTGGCAATATCTGTTGGCTCAGTATAGGAGGTACCATTGTGCAGTAACTGAAAGCAAATCTGGGTATAGCTGTGGAGGTTCTTGGTATAGCTATGGAAGTATTTGTGATTGATTTTAGTGTCGACAACAATTCTGCCTTCATAGCGGGCTTTAGAGGATTTGATGAGGGATCTCAACTTCTTGTTGAGGTTAATAAGGGAGTTTTTCCAGTCTTGGGACTTCACCTTTTTCTGCAACAGTTTCTTCCTTCTGTTGTAGAGTTTATTAATGGTAGAGGACCACCAGATTGGCTTCCTTTTTTGGAGGACAGTGTTGGGTATGGCTAGTTCCATGCATTTATGTACATATTCGTACTGTGCATTGATGTATGATTCGACAGTCATGCAGCTATTTTCCACTGGCATGGTTGCTGTGAAGTTAGCCACATCTGTTTTTAGGAGTCCAAAGTCAGCTTTGGAGAAGTTTTTCAAGGTGGTGACCTTTGGGGGGGGGGGGGTGAGATGTGGATTTCCATGGTGATTAGTTTATGGTCAGATCTGACCAGGGAGAGATTGACTATTGTTGTAGAGCAATGGTTGCCCATGTTAGCAATAACCAGGTCAAGGATGTTGCTTGCTGTAGTGGGGGTCAGAATGAGCTGCTCCAGGGCATTGGAATTGATGAATTCCAGGAAGGGTTGGGCCAGTGTATTGATGCTTGAGTAGTTTTTTCAATTGATGGAGGGGTAGTTGAAGTCTGCTAGTAAGAGAGTGTTGGGTTGGACCTTGATAGATTCCAGGGTGCTTAGGAACATGGAGTGAGAGTCTAGGGACATGGTTGGGGACCTACAGCAGGCTATGATCTGGATCGCCATCTTACGCAGTGTTAGTTGTACCTGAAGTATCTCAGATGCATTCTGCTGGGCTACTAGTCTGGAGGTGTGTGTGTATCCTTTATGAATATGGAGCTACCACCACCTTTGGAGCCTCAGTCGATGTTTCATGGCCAAAAGGTGTGGCATGAGTTATAGCCTGGTAGCGCAGGGGTGCTTTCTGCCACTTTAAACCAGGTCTCCATTACAGCACAAATGTCAATGTTCTCCATTTTGAGGAGTGCTTCAAGAGAGTGCATCTTGAGATTTAGACTTCTAGCATTGAGCAGCATGACTCTCAGACTGCATTTATTTATAACTGTTATGGTGCTAATTTGGTCTTTGGAACACTGCCTAAAAAAGGCACTATTGGGTTGCCAAGAGCCTTACTCAGTACCTGGAAACCCAGGGGAGACAGATGCAGGCCATCTTTGGGCAAAGCATTGAGGTCTGTCAATCATGTTATCCCAAGCAGACAGATACTGGATCCCCTTAGAATGACACCAGAAACTTAACCAACTGTTGAAGTCAGTCATTTTTTGTTTGTACGGCGATATCATTCTAGGTGATGGTAGGATACTGCTCAGGGCTAGTGTCATACCTGCCTGGGCCACATAATCCGAGAGCTCTATCATGTCTGTTTTTATGTAGTCCAGGGAGGTGCATCTCAGGTCATTCACACCCACATGGACAATGACAGAGTCATACTTCTACTTGTTGTGGACTGACCTGAGTGCGTGTGTTATGTGTCAGATTCTGGCACCTAATAGACAGCTGACTGTTACCTTCTCCTTATGCAACCTAGTGAGTTGGACATCTGTGTGCCTCATTATTGCGTCACCTATGATTAGTGTATTGGGCAAGGTGTTTAGCCTTAGGGGCTGCGGTTGAGGAGCAAATTGTGGAGGTGAGCTATGTGTCCTGTGGTTTGTGCTGTGTTGGGGTGGTCGAGTGCATTTCTGTCTTGGAGGTGTCTGTTGTTTGGGTAAATCGAAGGTGGGTATGTGGTTTGTGTTTTATGTGAGAGCTGTGATAGTGGGTGTTCTGGAGGGCTATGTGTTCCATGTGGTGTGATGCAGGTGTTGACCTTCTCCTCTTGACCAGCTAGTCCTGTCTTGGGTGAAGAGTGCATAGCTTCCAATTTGGTGATATAAGTCCATCTCTCACAAGTCTGATTGTTGGGAGGTAAGAAGAGAGGATGGTCTGTGTACCTGAGGCAAAAATTGCTACACTGCCTCAGAATGCCCAAGTGCTCCAGGCTAATAGGAGAAATCACAGGGCACTGCCCTTTAATCATGCCAGGAGGGGTGATCATAACTACTAAGTACTGGAGCTATTTCCGTGAAGAACAACTAGTGCTGATGGCACTTAGGTGTGCTACAGTAATTGCTATAAAAACCTGTTGAAGTGCAAAGCAATTAGGCTATTTGAAGTGCAAGAGAGAAAGAACTAGCAAGATCTAAGGGAAAAATTGAAGAGCAGACTTTCTGGCACCAGTAATACTTTACCTCATCTCGGCACCACTGCACGGAGCTTAAACAAGCACAAACCCTTGCAAAAGTGGGCTTTTAAACCAGAAAGTTGAAAGGGATGGAAAAACTGCCTAAAAGGCCATTAAATTACAATTTCTGGGCCACAAACCACTTCTCTTGTGGTAGATAGGCTACCTAGTGCTTACCACTCCCACTGATAGGCTAGAAGGCTTCGCTCCAGCATAGAAAGCCTTGGGGGATCTCAGAGGCTTACAAACAGTCCTGGATACAGCAAATCTCTATATGGACTAGTCTTGTTACAGGAAACAAGTGCAAGTGCGGCTTCTAAACCAAAAAGTTGAAAGGGACGTAAAAACTGCCCAAACGGCCAATAAACTACAATATCTGGGCCAGAAACCACTCTTTTTGTGGTAGATAGGCTACCTAGTGTTTATCACTCCCACTGATAGGCTAGAAGGCTTCCCTCCAACATAGAAAGGCTTGAGTGGGGTCAGAAGCTTGCAAACAGTCCTGGATACAGCAAATCTGTATCTGGACTAGACTAATTACAGGAAAGGCAGGAAACATTAGCAAATATGGGTTTTTAAAACAGAAGATATAGGAAACCTTAAAATGCCATGCTGTATTGGCCAGGAATTGAACCTTGACCCCCCTGAATAACAGTCAAGAATTCTACCACAGAACCACTAATGCATCATATTTCTTTTAATACTGTAAAAATCTACATTATGGAATAATGATGAAATATGCAATTTCCTGGAGTATACAACTAATATGAGTCAGCACATTGAGTATAACTTTCATAGTTTACATGAAAACATTTGTGTGTACTTGAAACAACTAGCCATTAAAGGAATTAATGCACAACCGTGGGATTCAAATTTACACATGTAAATTAGGTATGAAGGCACTCAATGACTCAACATACATTGCTAGTCCTGCAGCTGTAACACAATATAAAGATTACATTTCCAGACTCCATGTTCTTGCATTGTTTTTACAAGACACACTATTTCACTCTTGATGACCTGAATTGGTCTTACATTCATAAAAATGATGAAAGAAGTAATGTATCAGAAAAGACTGTTGTGAATTTTAAACTTTAGAGTTTGCAAATATATGCATTACTCAACATTCACACATACATTATTATTAACAGAATGGATAATGGGGAACTGCGTAGTGATTCATAGCCTAGGAACTATAGACATCAATGCTTCATAGCCATGCTACCTAGATGTGTAAAAATATGTACTGTATATGTTACCAAACAAATGTAGATCTTCCATATGTAATGTGCAATATTAAATTGATTATTGCCACAAATTTCTGAAAAGTCAGATACTCTGGGATTTGAACCCACACACAGGAAGATAACATCCACACTGCCAAATTACTTAGCCAGTTGAGTTAAGGGACATCACAGTATAGATGTTTTAAAAATATTGTGGAACAGTAGTCATAATAGTTATGTTTGAAGTCCATATTAATATACAGGTATAATAGGCAGTATCAGAAAGAGATAGGAAGGTAGTGATAACACTGAGGATTTGCACTAAATTGCTGGCATATTAATTATCATTATATCATGTAGCTGGATTTTTGATGGTGCATACATTAATAAGTCATGGCGTGATCGTTTCCTGCCTGAGATCCCTAACTATCTGCCGGGCACAAATGGGTTAATTCTACCAAGACGATAAGGTAGGATAGAGACATAATTAGAGTAAATTAAGGTAGAGTATTGACCATATGAGAGGAAAAGTGAATGACTGAGGAAACGATTGCTGCCTTCTGTGGAGTCCTATTGTTTAATGGGTTTTCCCCTAGACCCAAGGTGTGCTAGATTTTACCCTGTAACTGAGAAGTGTTTTTTTTCTGAGGAAATCCTCAAATATAACATTCGTTAGAAAGACTTGCTAGAGTTTGTCTCTTAAAGCACTGGAGACCCTTGCATTGTTTCATACTTAAGGGTCAGATAAGAGAAGGGTCTCTGCTGGAGAATAGAACCCTGACTATTATTTCTACAGGTTATACATAAACCTTGTATATACTGGGGAAGTCTGCTCAAGTTTTTCCCTCTGAAGGAATGACTGTACTGCTAAAGACTGCATTTTGTTTTGGGGTCTATGGAAGGAAAAGTATTCTTTTCTGTTATGAATTAACTGCATTGTGAGGAATTGAAGGGGATTAGCAGTTAAAGGGGAATTAAAATAAACTGCATTCCTGCAATTCTTTGGTTTGGACAACTCCAGTTATTATGCTTGCTTATACTAACAGTGAAACAATACTACCTTGTTGTGGTTATTTTCCCTGCAGCCACAAAATATTAGTACATTTAATTATGGACATATTTAAAACTTTCAGTTGCATTTCACATCTACTACATTTACATATGTAACCTTTTCCAGTAACTCTTAGATGGCCACATTATAAATCTGCTTTGAAAAATTTTGAAAAGCAATATCTGATTTATTTTTATTAATGTTCTTCTATGTCATTTTTTTTCTTTTTTTTTCTCTGAGGTGAGTGTTTTATCAACACTACAGAAATAAAGTCATACAGGCATGCTACTGATAACTTTCATGAAGCAGTAGTGATTTCTTGATAAATTGCTAGTAATATTTTGCATACCTCCACAGTTTTTATAGTGTTGATGTCTTTGCTGAATCTTTAAAAATTGACTTGAATGGCCAATAAGAGCACACTTTTCTGGGGGCGGATGGCTAGGACCACCATATTAGCAATGCTTGCATGTTAGTGGGTGACTATTTATGAAAGAGGCAAGCAGGCTCATACTGTTACAGCCCTGAATGTACAACTAATCAAGAAGGTAGGCATGTAGAGAAACACACATTTGTCTCTCCAACCTGGCAGGAATTTCAGTGTGTACAAGCCACCTAAGGTGGGTAGAATTAGCTCTGAGAGTATAGGTACCATTGCTGAGCCAGCATTTGGACCAGTCCCTTATACCTGACTCCCACCTTCTAGGGAGACAGGTGGGCTGTTAAGCCTAGTATGATAAGAACAAGTAGGTCATACGAGTCTTGGCCAATCTGGTGATGCAGGATCTCACTCCTGAAAGGAACAAATGAGCCAGTGGGGTGTAGGAGGTGAAGCTACTGAGCAAGCTTCATGGCAGAGAATAAAAAATAATGAATAGTGACTACCTAGTTCCATAACAGAGATGGATAAAATCCTGACTGCACTCTGTATAACCTGTGATAGACTAAATGCACATGTGCTGGATGGACCAGGTTTAGGAGGATGGGAGTTTGCAGCTAACAACAGCTTGCCCATCCTGAGGGGAGGTTAACAGCTCAGCTCCCTAATTGCACTGGTAGCATGTTCAGGAGTTCATGTGTATCCATGTAGCAAGGAACCTGGCATGCAAAACCTGCAATTGATGTGAAACTCTCTCATTCAGCCAGATGACTGTGCATGTCTGGTAGCATGCATACAACTGGAAAACAAGCAATATGAGTATCATGCAAGCTGCTGAAGGAGGGTGTGTTGACAATCTGCAGGGACTTCAAAGTGGCTTGCTCTCCATCACCGAGATGAGGGGGACAAATGGGCTGATAAACTTCATTGGTCAGAGAATGAATGAACTGGAGGGCTCTGATTCAAAATTGTGAAACCTTGCTCTTGCCTGAGAGAGGACTGAATTGTTCAGTTAGCTGCAGGAAGGGGAAGCCACTGGGTAAATACCATGTACGTTATAAAATAAGTAAATAATGAACAGTGATCTGCAACAAAAGCTAAACAATTAAAATACACAGATTAAAAGGTGATGTGGGTAGAGATAAAGGTTGTAAAGTCGGTGCCTTGTCTTATTAACTAAGGCAAATGTGACTCAAAACAAATCACATAACTCAACCTAAAAAAAGTCACGAAAGAAAGATGAAGAGAAACAATATGAACATGAGGACAGGAGGAAGAAGTTTCATGTTAAAACATAATAAACAGTATAGCTGTAAAGGTGTAATTAAGTGAAGACACAGATTCTGGAGGGTAGAGTCTATCAAAACAAGAGAGTGTATCAGGAAGAAAATATTGAAGAGTTAAAAGGGGAAGGTAGAGAAGCAAGCAAGTCCATATATATATATATATATATATATATATATATATATATATATATATATATCTATAGGAAAACTTTATAATCCCAAAATTCTGAAATACCGAATTTCAGAATCCCGAGATTATAAAGCTGAAGGCTCAAATGTTCGAAACCCCAGAAGTGCGAATTTCAAAATCCCGAAGTACGGAGATTTTGAAGTAGCACTTCTGGTGTTGCACTGTGTGAAGGGATAGCTGTAAGTTCAAGTATTTATGTTTACGGAGTTAGTATATTTAAGTGGGGAGTGTGGGGGGGGCACAGCCCCCCACATGGGGCGGTGCACGGGGACTTGGCCCCTGCTTGTATGTAGTGTAGGTTTGAATGTATGTGTGCTGGGGGAAACTGTGTGTATGTGTGTGTGTGTGTGTGGTGTATGGTTAGTGTAGTGTTTGCGATTTTAAAATTCGCACTTCTGGAGTTTCGGGATTGTCAGGTTTCGGCTCTATGATCTCAAAATTCTGAAATTCGATATTTCAGGATTTCTGCATACACATATATATATATATATATATATATATATATATATGTATGTGTGTGTGTGTGTGTGTGTGTATCTATATATATATATATATATATATATATATATATATATATATATATATGTATTCTGCACTCTTTGCTTTCTTTCCCTCCCATCCAATGTGAGCAAAATTGCCCATAGATTCATAGGTAAGTACTAAACTAGCTGTCCTTGGGGGCCATTTCATGACTAGCCAAGTTCTGTTTTTGTGCTTGAAATAACCTATCCCATTTGGTTAGACATTGACCTTACCCATCCAATGGTCAGTCCTAATTAAAATAAATGGAATCATGCCATAAATAATTTGAAGGGACCCATGCATAGGATAAAGCATTTAAGAGCTGCCTCTATCCATTTGTAGTACAGGGGGCAATCTTGGGATAAATTTTCCATTTCTTACCAGCAGATCTAAGTTGTACTTTCAAATGGACATGTATAAGCTTTGCTTTATGTGGATAGAGAGATTGTTCCCTCCCCTGAGAAATATGCCTGCCCCTCCAAAGCATTCTGTTAATGTTGTAGGAGAGGTGTAGATACCTAAAATGAGTAGCTGTGATGCCATTTGACCTGCTGATATGCAGGAAATCCCTTAGTAATGAGTAGGAGGATGCCTTGCATGCCAGACAGAGGTAATCTCTTAGCAGTCAGTAGGATACCAAGTATGGTGGCGGGACTTTGAGTCAGATCACGTAGGACATATTGTTTAGACCTTGTATGAATTAGTAAGGTATCTCTGTGGGCATTCCATTTGTTGTGTGTGTCTGTAAAGATATATGCCAAAGGGGGCCTTATATTCAATGACTGGCCTAATGAGGGCTGAGTAAAGTGGGGCAACATCCCTAGATCTAGACACAACCCCTTTGTTTATAAGCTGTGCAATACAGGACTTTCTTACAACAATAGAGACATGTTTATCAAAAGTTAGACCACTGTCTACAATACTTTTTGTTTTCTTATTTTTCTCTCATGTTATCTTGCACTTCAGGCTCATAGCTGCCTATCTGGGCAATTTTAATCATATCCAATTTCCTTTCTGAATGATCAAACCCTATATGTTATGTTCATCATATAAACACCTTCACCATTATGTCAACCTCCGATAAGTTCAGCTTTTTCCTGCATCTTTTCTATATACTCTCATCAGCCAAGATTGCTCTATTTCAGCAGCAGGGAAAATATTTGAATTTAGCCATGGGTTGCATTTAAAGCTTTTTCTTTTAAACAATCTTTTCACCCAGTGATGGCTTGAAGAAAAATCATAACTGAGGAACTAATCTTAATCTTTGACTTCACTTTTATCTGCATCTTTTCAAAGCACATTGTGACTGGTCAAGACTACTCCATAATAGCTCCATACAAAATAAGTTTATTATGCCAGGGAGCTGGTGACTGCTTGGCCCCCCCAGAAGCCATGGGGTTATAGATACACTGAGGTGAATTTTAGAGTGTTTTTACAACTGTTAAATTCAATGACAGTCTGAAGAAAAATCACGAGCAAGAAAACACATTCAGTCTCAATTGTTTTTCTTTCAAGGTAGAAGTAAGTTATGTCCAAGGCTGTGGCATGTTTTGAAAGCTGACAAAACAGTAGCTGAAGATAAACTAAGAAAACAAATGCTGAGAACGATACACTAAATCTATGCACCTGCCTCCCTATTTCTCCAAAAACAGATGTTACCTTATGTGTAACCCTCTGGTGTTAGATCGGGATGAAAGTGAAGGCACAAGTGGCTATAGTCAATGTTTCAAGTGCTGATGAAATATATATATATATATATATATATATATATAATATATATATATATATATATATATATATATATATATATATAATTTATATATATATATATATATATATATATATATATATATATATGGTTTACTATCAAAATTTTGACAATGTTTTTGTAATTACTTACTCGAAAAACATTGTCGAAATTAACATCAACCAATCAAAATAATGAAACATAAAAACGTCAACAATTCGAATTTGAATTGTTGACATTTTTCAAACTTACATGAATATCTGGTGATGTGCAACACACATTTTGCAGGGGAACAACTCAGTTGCACCCACCACATCCCCTGCTACTTATATATTACAAAGCTGAGATCGCACTGCACTGAGGAAAAGGGCAAAGATCCCTACCCTCACTGTATTGCAATCTCCAATCAATATGTCCAGCTCACAACAGCTAATGCACACTAGCATTTGTTGTTGCAGGTTTGACATATTTCGACTCGACATTATGAGATTTTGAAAACTGCCTTTCGACAATCAAAGTTCACATACACATTTGGAAATTTGATTGTAAATCATATATATATATATATATATATATATATATATATATATATATATATAGATAGACAGATATTATACAACTGCACCCTATTAATATTCAAAAACGTGTAAATCAGAGTTATAGTAATGGAAAAAGGTCCGGTCGCCCGGACGTTTTCCATTACTATAACTCTTTTTTTCACACTGTTTCACTATGTTAAATGAGTTTAACATAGCGAGACAGCTTTAAAAAAAGCAAGAGAGATTCTCCGTTGTTTTTTAAAGCTGTCTCGCTATGTTAAACTCCTTTAACATAGCAAGATAGTTTGTAAAAAGCAACGGAGTTCTTGCTTTCTCCGTTGCTTTTTTCAAAACTGTCTCGCTATGTTAAATGGGTTTAACATACAAAGACAGTTTTTAAAAAAGCAACAGAGATTCTCCGTTGCTTTTTTAAAGCTGTCTCGCTATGTTAAACCCATTTAACATAGCGAAACAGTTTGTAAATAGCAACGGAGATCTTGCTTTCTCTGTTGCTTTTTTCAAAACTGTCTCACTATGTTAAATGGGTTTAACATAGCGAGACAGCTTTAAAAAAAGCAACGGAGATTCTCCGTTGCTCTTTTTAAAGCTGTCTCGCTATGTTAAACCCATTTAACATAGCAAAAACAGTTTGTAAAAAGCAACGGAGATCTTGCTTTCTCGAGCTTTCTCGAGCTTCGCCCTCATGACCAAACCACACCAACCGTGGGTAAATCCAGCATTACCCACACCCAGGTGTGGGTTATTGCTATAGTCATGTCTGCTCCTGACAAGCAGCTAACATCTGTCTACCCCCATGATGTCAAGCTAAGATGAAACTGAAAAAACAAACAAAATACTGAAACACATTTAAATCTTTTGCTGTCCAAAGTGGATAAATAGAGCATCTCCTTACCGCTACCACCAAATTATATCTACCTGTATATGAGACTGTGTCTGATTGTAAGGAAAATGAAAAAAAAATTAAAGATCACAGTAATGTATTCAGCTTGTCTGGTCCTCGACAGTACTTTGCCCCTTTTATAGGCTATATTGTCCTCTTTTTGCACAACTTTGAGGTTTGTGAGGACCGTTAAAGAAATAATAATCACACAGCCCATATGCCCAAAACAAGATTAGTGACCTGTGAATACCTGTGATGTTTGCCAGGTATATAACTATTGCCTCCACTGAATGCTTTTATAAAGTTGTCAGTGAAGCATTTTTTCACATTTAAGTTTCACTGGAGATGCATGCTATGCTTTGGAATCTGATGGGAGTGTTCAGAGTCGGTAATTATCCTATGCTGAATAGATAATCACTTACACTTGTTTTAATGTACTTTATGAAATTGCATCTCCCACTGTTGTACTGAGGTCTTCCTTTGGTGTGCCCTGCTATCGGCATGTTTCATGTGGAATCCGGCCCAATGACTTCTTAACTATTTTTACTGCAATCCAGAAAAGTTATGTATTTGCTCAGAAGGTATGTGAAAACCTTATTGAATAGTAGTATACTGAAAGTCATAATACTGAAAACAAAATAGTCAAATGTTGAAACTTTTCAATGGTGAACTCAAAATGCCTACTAATGGCATACATGTGCTATAAATGTACACTGTGCTAATAATATCTCAAACATGCAGATAAGTGTCAACATTGCTAGATGGGTCAAATACAACTCTACACATGTAGGGCAGTAGGTATTTTCATTTCAGCATTTTAACATTTCAGCATTCTGAGAATTTAATACTGTACATTCTGTACTTTGACTTTTAGTGCAATACTTTTATTAAGTTGACATGATCCCGTGCCCAGGAATATCATGTGTGTGCTCACAGATAAAAATTTGTGATATTTTTTAAATACACACACACACTCACATAAGCACATAAACACACACACACATACACATACACACACACACACACACACACACACACACACACACACACACACACACACACACACACACACACACACACACACACTCACATGCACACACACAGACACACACACACACACACACACACACACACACACACACACACACACGCACGGATGCATGCACACACACACACACACACACACACACACACACACACACACACACACACACACACACACACACACATGCATGCACACATGCATGCACACACACACACACACACACACACACACACACACACACACACACACACACACACACATACTACCTTAGGATGTGTAAAGTCTGTACACTCACCTTCTGGCAAAGTGGGTGATTGTCATTTCACCTACAACTTGTCTTTGACTGTCAGAGGAAACCAAAGTACATAGATAAACCCACAGAGAGACACGGAGTCCATGAAGGCCAAAACACTGAAAAAGCCAAGAACTGTAAAATGGAAACAAAAATACTCAATGTGCCAATGACCAGCTGATTTTACATACATACATCCTGCTCCTGCAATATCACCAAATATGGTCACCTATCATGTGCAAGGCTGGTGTTAATGATATCAAAGATGGTCACCTATCATGTGCAAGGCTGGTGTTAATGATATCAAAGATGGTCACCTATCATGTGCAAGGCTGGTGTTAATGATATCAAATATATGTGCAAGGCTGGTGTTTAAGATGGAAAGGGAACAAAATCATAACAGACTTGTTAATCAGTTGTTGCTTCATTAGTTGGTGTGTTTTGTTTTGGTCAATAAAGAATTTGTATTTCTGTTATGCGGATTTATTCTAGTGCAATTTGTGCTTATTTGTCACATATCTGTATTTATGTTGTGATTGTATAGCATTTGGGCATGGATGCCAGTGTTTTATGAAGTGTGCATGTGATTGGTTTATAGATATGAGTTTATAATGAATAGCTGATAGTGAGTTTGACAGAATTACAAAACATCAAACAAACTCATTGCTGATTACTACGAATGAGAACCTCCAGGGTTTAAATACGCAATATAATGTGTGCGACAATAATACTATATATACATATATATATATATATATATATATATATATATATATATACATATATATGTGTGTGTGTGTGTGTGTGTTTATATACATAGATAGATATACATATACATATATAGATATGCACTTTACCTACTGTTGGTCAAGTGTACGTAAAATTGGCATGTGTGTTGTCAACACACTTTGATCAGCACCACAGATGGATGAATATTGTTTGTTAAAGTACAATCTCTGGGGATGGGGAATGCACCCTTTCCCCAGAGATTTTGTATTCTAGAGTTAATATATCAAGTTACCAGGGGACCATTGGGAGTGCAGCTCTCCCACATGGGGGAGGGGCACTGTGACTTTCCCGCCTTCAAAAAACATTGTATTTTAAGTCTGCATGTTTCAAGGAGTAACCTCAGTGCATGAGCAGAAGTCTGTCAACATTTGTGTTTCAACTAGTTCCATATATATATTTTATCTCTCTCTCTCTTTCTCTCTCTCTCTCTCTCTCTCTATATATATATATATAGAGAGAGAGAGAGAGAGACATATGATAGCCAATAAGCCCACAGATTTCAAAATAATCCAATTAAGAGCAAGGAGAAAACTTAGATAAACAACACCATACTCAGCACTTAAAGACAGAAATAAACATAATAGAACATGTAAAAGAAGCAAACACATTTATTAAATCATAATTGAACCAGTTTCACTGCAAAATATGCAACTTTCTTGGTGGATTTTAACATCTAATGGTCAAAGAGCCAGCACTCTATTTTATAGGTTTGTTTTGCATGCAAATCAGTGACATTACATTAAAGTTGTAGTAAATGCCTGTCTACTTCCAATAAGCAAAAAGCTCACAGGCTGTTTTAAATTTGATTATACATATACACAGAAGGCATTACATTAAAGTGGTTCCAAAGCATAATGATGATAAATACAAGTCATAACTGCAAACAAACAAAATAAAAAAGTGTGCTGGAGACAGACATAGTATAATTAAATCCAATATTGTTTGTATAGCATAAACAAATATATCCAAGCATGCCTGCAAAACATGAATTTTAAGCTATGTATTTACAAAGTTCACTTATCATCCTTATTCTGCGGTGGTACAGTGGTAGAGTTGTTGACTTCCCCGCAAGAGGTTCTCTCCTGTTTGATTCTCGGCTGGAGTGCCTCCTATGCAGAGTCTGTATGTCTTCCCCGCGGTCAAGTGGCCTCCAAAAGACACGCGTTAATGGGTGTGCCTTTGCTGAAGGTTGGGCATTGGACTGGCAACTCAGCACTATAAAAATTGACTGCCAATCATTAACGGACAGGAGTTCCGTTGTGGTAACCCCTAACCGGGAAAAGCCGAAAATACGAGCAACTTATCATCCTTATGCATGAAATAACACTCATGATTGCAGAAGTTCAGTAAACTGCCACACACATTTTGCAGTGAAATTTACCTTGCGATGAGCAAAAAATCTGTGAACTATTTTTTTTAAATTTAATTATGCATAAACACTGACTGCATAACTTGCTTGAAAGTAAACTGCTTATTAAGCAAATACACAGCCTTCACAGTGAAAAATAAGCTCTAATAAGCAAAAGGCCTGTATATCATTTTTAAGCAGAGTTATGTATGCATACAGAAGGTGCCACATTAAAGCAGTTGCAGAAACAAAAATGTTTATTAAACCAGACTTGTCCATACACATGAATATTATAGATAAATAAAACAACAGGTGAGAGTTGTATGCTTAAACAAACAAAAACAAAAGAAGGGAAGATGGAGAAATATAGCAAAGAACATAACACGGAACACATAAATGCATTTTTATATTGTGAACATAGCAGTTTTTGTCATCATTTGAATAAAAGGAGTCAGATTTATTACTTGGAAAATTCACTAATCTCATTTACTAGGAAAGGGTTATATGAATACCTTAAATTGTTTTAGACTTTATATTTCTAGATGCAAAAGTTGATGGATCTAATAAAGATTTAAGCAAATAACTAACACTATTCCACATGTAGGATATATCTAGCTGACCAAGCTACGTGGAGAGAATAACAAAACTCAGTTGTTGTGTCTTTCGGCTTATTAGGGGTCGCCACAGCGGAACTCTGGTCCGCTAATGTTTGGTAGTGGATTTTTACGTGCCGAGTTACCACTGTATCAGCCCTGACACACAATCTTCAATGAAGGCATGCCCATTCACGCATGCCTCCACACAGAAGACGCTCTAGCTGAGAACTGAACGGGACACCGTTTTGCTGCGAGGCGACAATGCTACCGCAGCACTAGTACCGCGGGAGAATAATAAAACTCAGTAAGATACTATATTGAGGATGTGCATGACATTTTATAATAATAGCTAAACCTAATAGACTAGTAATACAAAACGTGTTATTCATGAAATTAAGCCATTTCACTGCATTACTGTTTGAATTTAATACACAAAAGCCCATGATTTAGGTTTAATTATCATAAGATCTTAGTAGTATAAGGCACTACATGATTTAAAATAACACAGATCTGACAAAAGGAAAGCTAACAAAGTAAGTACTTTGATCGCGCTTTCTAACAGTCTTGGAGCTGGAAGGTGATAACACTGGAAACCAATCCTTGGTTAAGTGCTTTGGTATTACATGTGAATGATCAATACCAGGAGGGCATGAATAGCCTCACAACTCTGCTTCTTAATGTTGCTGACAGAAAAAGAAACATTTCAAATAATATTTCTCCAAGAGAACATCCTGGGCTTGGATAATTAAAGTAAACATTATCTCTTCCTGGCACATTTTCTATCTTAGAAGATCAGTGTTGCGCGCACATCACCACCCTGCACTCTATCCATATATCTGGGTATTACATATCACAGTGTACACAGACTACCATTATTATCTTGTCTAATTGCTTCTTTTGCAAGACAATGTACAGGTAGATAGACCTCAGTGCCACTGCTGTATACATGATGCTACGTATATTGTAATAAAGCATTAGTAATTAAATGTGCGAGTCTGTGCTGACCCCTACAAACAGAGTACATAAATGGGATCTATTCAAGGCTCTAAACAAAACCCTGAGTTGCATTTCAGTGAAATAGTTGCAAATCATTTATGTCAATACAAGATGTATACAACTTACTTTTATTATAGTTAATATAATTTAAAGGATTATTGTAATCCTGAATTTGAAAGAGGCATGTTCTTGTAGTGGCCTAGAAAAATAATATAGAAAAAATAAATATCAATATTATTTCCGTTTCTTTTTTCTATATATTTTTATTTGTCCCTGTATATGCAAATATGTAAATGTGCCAAGTAAGTAATGGCTATAGATTGTTGATGTCATCTTGTGTATGTAGTTTAGCCCTGTTATACATATGTTTTACGTATCATTAAACAAATGAGTTGTTGCAGTGATCCACTTGACCATTTTCTGGTGTTACCTAGTGGTACAGTAAGACAGTAAGGAGTAGAATAAAGGGAACAAAGCTGCCTTGTTAATTGCAATATATTAAGAAGATAGCTACAGAATAAATACATACTTTTATTTTATATAAAATGAATGTACACCTGAACTACTTTAATCCATAAACAGAAATCAGGCATATAAGCAAGAGTCCAGGAGCATTAGCTTAATATATTAACTTCTTCTACTTCCTTTCCCGGTTTGGAGTCACCGCAGCAGATCATGTGTCCGCTCATGATTGGCAGTGAAGTTTTCAGGTGTTGAGTTGCCAGTCCTGCACCCAATCTTCCACAGAAGGCACACACGCACATCTAGGGCCAATTTAGAGTGTCCAATCCACCTACTGCATGTCTTTGGGATGTGGGAGAAAACCGGAGCACACGGAGGAAACCCGCGACCACATGGAGGACATGCAAACTCCGCACAGAAGGCACCCCAGCCGAGAATTGAACTGGAGAACGTCTTGCTGTGAGGTGGAAACGCTAACCGCTGCACCACCGTGGCCGCCCTTAGCTTATTATATTAACAAATAAAAAATAAAATAAAAATGAAAGAGACAGAGAGAAAGCAAGCGAGAAAACCTTACCCAATTACAGAATATCCAGCCTTCCAAATGAAACAAAAAGATACTTTTGTTTTAAATGAAACAAAAGGATACTTTTTTTTGAATCCTTAAATTTACAAGATTGTAAGATAGCTGGACTTAAGACTTATGAGAATACACCAAATAAAATTACAGATACTCAAGTTTATGATAGGTTGATCGAACATCAGGATAGGCTACCAAATGTAACTTTAAAACAAGATTTAGTACTCATCATACTGATAATAAGTTCGTTATTAAATATTAAGATTAGTAAGCTGGCTAATGTGGCTAATGACACTAACCTTAACTAGAAGTTGAAAATGAAATGAAGTAATTAAGTTTACATTTTGAGATGATATTTTATGAACAGGAAATTAGTAGCGACAGAAGACTGACTTAACACTGCTCACTGATGTACTGGTAGATGCCATGGAAACTAGAGAGCAGGGATTGAGGCTGAGAAGTCATTATCTAATTTATTCAATGTAGTTCCTGGAATACAGAAGGCCTTTGTTCCATCCTGAGTGAAGTGTGGAACTATTATGTTCTTCTTAGGTGTGGACTGTATATTCAAGGGGTTTGCAGAGATCTTAGAACTGCAGTTTGTAGAAGAAAGTACAGAGGGAAAGGCCACACCACCCTTTGACTTATTACACATCGTTATTTGTAGGTTAAGAATGTGATAAACAACTTTTGGCAAAAGAATCAAAAATATTTATAAAATGCTTAAGATGTCATGTGAGCTACCTCAATAAATTTAAGACGTCAAACACATTTAAAGGATCCCAAAGAGAAATATTTAGACATTATTGACAATAGACAGCAGCCCATGAGGTGTGATGATTCTACATAAATGTTATGAGCTAAAATAAAACATTGAACACTCATCTAACACACACACACACACACACACGCACACACACAAATATGTGTGTGTGTGTGTGTGTGTGTGTGTGTCTGTGTGTCTGCATGTATGATATATATATATATATATATATATATATATATATATATATATATATATGTACACAAACACACACACGCACATATAAATGCAGCACATTACAAGACTGGAGGAGAAAGATGACATATAGACCTGTGCCCAAAATCAAACATTCAGCTATAGCCTTCATCTTAAACTCATATTGTTGGTACTGTGAAAAGATATCAGAGCAACCATTTTCTGTGATTCTGTTTTTGGTTTCTACTCAGGTAACAGATGCTTATTTATTTGCGTGAATGAAATAAGGATATATACCTAATTTCTCTGTTGTACTCATCAATAGTAGAATTTTGTCAAAGCTAGGATATCTTTTTCAGTAAGTGATATGAAGCCGTTTAATATGGATTTATTTCATATGGCTTAACATTAAAAATATTATTCACAATGTTACACAATTCCCATCAATGTAAAGTTTGCCTCAGCATTTAGTGAATGAATTAGTATAAACATGATAGTAGCTTAGGATTGATATCAGTTTTATGGGTGAATATGAATCAGCTGATTACATGATGTCTGTTTTAATATCCCTCTTTCAGATAGACGTGCAACAGATCCCATTTCGTAACTCATATGGAGCAAATAAAGATCTCTTCTTTACATTTGCTTTCCCCAAAGTGTAAATACATTTGAGTGCCAGCATTGTATATATTTAGATAAATACAGTACATAATAGGGCATGAATGTTGATATTTATTGTCCCATATTCAAGATTTAGCTCATGTTTATGGTTTTGCTATTGGCCAACAATCAGATCTTTCAAATGCATTTCCTGTGAATGGATTTTGACAATAAAACTTTATTACCAAAGATTAAACTATGTTGATCTTGCAGTCATGGCATAGATGGATAAAATCACAGCCTACACCCACAGGTAACCTGATGTCATTTAGCTGCTAGGACATCTGATGGGACAGACTGTGAGAATGGTCATGCCCACTCTTCGGGAGTGAAATGATTGTTTCCACCTGCTCCCTGTCACTGCTCTGATGACAGGGCCTTGGCAGAGGGGAGGATGCCCATCAAGGTGCCATGAAGACATGGCTGTGGTTGCCAAAGCCACTGATGATGGCCTCTGTTGGAGCATGTGGGGGAGTAAGCATCCATGGACTAGGGGACATAGGCAGTCATTATGATTATGCAAGTGCTCAAATCACTACCAGGGACAAGTTTAGGCCATTAAAATTGAAAAAAACACTTGCTGATGGGATGCCTGGGTGATAGTTTCTGTCAGACAAAGTATGTCTGGTTAAAGGGAGGATTGATGGTTGGCAGGCTCAGGTGCAAAAATATAACACAATAAAAAAGGTCACCATTGGCTGAGATTGGGGGTATTCACTAAGAACCTGTCCTGTTGTATGTATAAAGGGAGGTTTGTCATGTGCTGAGATACTCAAAACTGAGCTAAAGGATATATGTCTCTGTAGCTTGTCATCTGGGTGGGGTTGAATGTACTGCCTGTTATACTATCATTTTTCCTAGCTGTTAGATGAGAAAAGAGAGAAAAAATAAGAAACACTATATGCCTTTATATCAAATGATGTTACCTTCCACCACCATGTTAAGTTCTGGCTCCCAGAGTACATAATGTGCCTTAGCTAGGGATGAGTATTAATATCTAGTAATACTCCATTTCATTAAAAATGATAGAGATGACCAGTTGTACAAGAGATCAGCATGAGGCATGGTGTAGTGGAAACTGTGCTGAACTCTCATTAATCTGAATATATTGGGCATTAGATTTATTCAGAGCATGAAATGTGTCAGTGAAAGGTAAAGCATATTACAAAACTGATTTGCTACATATATTAACAGGCACGGCGCATTAGGAACAATTAGCTGTGTGGAGGACTGATGAGTCCTAGCAGAATCAGTGCAGTAGTGAGGTTAAGTACAGTCTTACTAACCCCATGGAATGTATGTTGCGACAAAAGGAATCAAACCCAGAACTCCAGGATGAAGTTCATAAGTAACTCATGGATTTAATCATTTGTGTTATATTACCACTCAATTTATTCTCCCTTATAAAAGCAAACACCTTCTATATCATTTCTTAAAGTGAAGCAACAGAAAAATTAAAACAAACTGAAATAGATAAAACAAAATCCACGTCAGCAGAACCAGCAGCAAATTGCTGCTGGTTCTGCTGAAGTGGATTTTGTTTTATCTATTTCTTAAAGTGAGATCAGAGAACCATCTGATGTGCCGTCTTATGCATACCAATAATGTGGGGCTATGTTTACTGATTGAATGGCACGTTCCACAAATGGCCATTCACAGCAGCATAACATCAAATGTGACATTAATTGCAAGGCCATATGATCATAAGAAATAACATCAAACAATCACAGTTGTCCAACATAAAGAAAACGTTGTGAAGTGTGTGCTTATCGGTAATGCACACATAAGGAAATCTGCCCTTTCCTCACTGCTGTGTGATCTCAGAGTCAGTATATATAATTAGCAGGGGTGTGTAGGAGGCACAGTCAGCTACATAAGGAGGGTCCAGTGTTCACCAAATCCTTCTTATGTGGGGGGCAGCACCCCCTACAACCCTCACTAATGATTGGGGAAAGTGCAAGTTTCCTTATGCCTATGTTACCAATAAACATTTACTTCATGCCATTTCCTTTATGTTGGCCAACTATGATCATCTGGTATTATTTTGCATGATCATATGACCTTTCCATGAAGGTATCTTTCAATGCTATATTTCTGATGAATGGCCATTCGAGGAGTGTGCCATTTGATTGGTAAACATAGAGCCCAATGATTTAACCTGGCTTGCAGACAGCATGGCTTATTTCTTACATAGTTTTGTCTTTTTATTTATTTCTTTATTTTTTTGTTTGTTTGCTTCTCTTTGTTAACCTGCAAATTCTGACTGGGGTTTCTCCCATTTACCAGGACCAGGAAGAAAAGCTCCACAGTATTAGGAACACAACAGCATTAGAACAAATGTATTACATAACAGAAATAATATCACTTTACATGAGATAATGCAGAGTACCATCACTACACTTTGAGTTATTGAAACATGAGGCAGTTGGTTACAGTGATTGAGAGCTAACTTATCTAGTTTGACTTTTTTTTGTTAGGATATGTAAAGATGGATAACAAAACAAAATGATTATACTAAAAGATGTATTTAAGGAAAGAAAGAAGAATTCTGGTAGGATACTATATATATGTAGAGGGTGGGATATATAGAAAGTAAAATCATGTGTGAAAGAAATAGATATATCAGTGGTTACCTGGAAAAAACATTCTTATACAGTAGAAGAGGTAGATTGTAGGCTAAAGCGGAAAGTATGTAAAGGCATGACAACAATTAGTATGGGCCCATTCTGAGTGCAGTACATTGTTACTACATTAGCGTAAAATAAAGAAACTGTATGTTAGACAGAGTCAATCAATTTACAGTTAAATGAATGTAATTAGAACGTGTGTAGCTGAATTCTGGGCATTCTGCAAGAGCTCCATCAGTTGTTTAGTGGGTGTTTCTTCAGTGACACCTTAAAGCTATTTATCATGTCTATCTGTCTTATTTCAGGGAAGATTTGGTTCCAGGTTTTTGCAACATGGTTAGAGTCATAGCATCTATGTACCAGCATATAATAATAATCACAGCATAGTCTTGGCCTAGAGCATATATTAAGTTAGCAGATAAAATATTACCAGCAGGACTGCAGTCTGACCCCTGGGATAAAATACCTTTACATCAAAATAGTGCATGTTTAAGATGACTTAAACAACTTTAGCTAGAATTATTAGCATTGTATAGAATGTTGCATATGTGTTTAGTGATCAACAAAAGCAAACAGGAAAGAAGGGCAGAGATTCATTGGTCTGACATTTTCTTTATTACTCATTTCTCACCTTCTAATTCCTTTGGAAGTATGGAAACACATGAACATGTAAAAGTGGATGTGTTTGGGTTCCTCACTTTTTTATCTATGAAATTAGACTGTGATGTTTGTTGCTTTTGTTGCTACAGCATGGGTATCATACGAGACAGCCAAGTAACATGTTTCACACATCATATCAGTAGAGAGGAAAGCTGTCTGTCATGTGTGTGACACTTTGCTTGAGGCCATATCTTGAGATCTAAGTTTGATGTTAAACTCATGTTGCTTATGTTGGGTAAGCACTGATATTTAATGTGTATGAGTTTATGAGGAATTACTGTAATGTCAAAATTCATTTCTGTCTGAAAAGACATACATACTCTGGATCCATTTATATGGTAGCTTTTTGAGACGATTCAAGTTCCTGTGACGGCAAAAGAAATGCCAGGTGGGACAGATAACAATTTTAAGCATGTTTGTAAATCATAGTTGTAGATTAAATAAGAAAACCTAGCTTTCATTCCTGATATTCTGAGTTTATTTTGTACCAATTCTGCTCCTTGCTTATCAATTTGAAATCCAAGTGAGCGATAATGTGATGAATTACAGTTATTTGTTTTTGTTAGACTTAGAAACAATGCTTCCCCTTCACTACAAGTATCACTCCAACAAAAATAAAACCCTGAATATAGAAATCTTATATGTGTACATGATTAAAAATAGCAAGCTTTACTAGGCTGCTTGTTTTTACCAGCTTTATGAGCTGATCACGTCCCCGAACATTAACAGTGTACAAAATTAATGCTCCTGTGCATCGGGGCTTCAAAAAAAAAATCATAAGCAGATTTCTTTAATTAGGTACTAATTAGATGCATTTCAGGTTATTATATTTGCATTAAAACTCCAACTTTGACAAATTCTACCATGGCATTGAAACAATAGCAGCATATCAAATATTAATAACTCCTGGAATGGTAAATTTCCCTTGGAAGCACAGTCTGTGGCAACAGAATTTTTATTGCACTCATAAAAGAAGCTAACACATTGAAAATTGTGGTGTTAAAGGTTATTAAAATAAACATCCGTTCAGAATTGAAAGGGTCAGTTATGTTTGTTTTATAGTTTGCTAGCTAGAAGCGAAAAGAGCAAATAGTCCCTGTTCCCACTTTCTAGAAGCTGATTTAAGCAGGAGAAAGATAGGCAGCAGAAATGCCCTTTGAATACTGATCTTGTATTAAAAGGAATACTCTGTGAGTAATTTTAACAAGGCAATGACTGTAAGCATGAGGTGGGGACATATAGGAACCCGACAAACGTCTGAGACTAGGGGACCCCTCTATGGCCTGGGTCAGTTTCAGTCTTGGATTTGCCTTCATCACATAAAGCCACTGGCACGTCAGTCACGTGTAAAGCATTTTAGCTACTACCAGTGCTATAGTTTTTGCCAATTTCTCTTCAGCTTATTATCACATGCAGATGTTATTGTCTCTTTATAAATTATAGCAACTTGTAAAGTGAATGAAAAAGTGGGTTATATTAACAACTGAAGTGGCCAGCATACCTAGAAGACTGTATGCTTAGTATGGAAAAACATTTGTTTTTAAATAATAAGTTTACTAAGCTGATTTAAGACATGAAATGAAAAAAATATATAATATTAATCTGGTAACAGTTTGGCAACATATAATGTATTTGTACTTGGAGTAAGTATTCTTCCATCTCTTCTAACTCTTAACAAATAATTCTGAAGACTGTGAGTGCCCAGTGAACTGCTAATATTTTTCTTTCCACAGTCTGTCCATCTAGCTGTCTCACTGCTCCAGATGGTCATTTCTAGCTCTGTGTAATAGTAAGTACCTAGCACCTCACATCATGATATGGGGGTGGATACCTCATTTCCAAGAAAGATTTGAACCCAGAGCCCTACAATGTTGTAGACTACCAGTGAAGAGTAGGAGAGATATGAGATGGATCAGACTTCTGATTTGCTATAACTCTCCATGCTTTCTCTCTCAGAGGGACATCCAACACATTCCTGAAGCATTTAATGTAAAGGAGCAGCTGCAACCTGTTACCGACCTTGACTTGTTGCAGTTAACTCACATGGCTTGGGATGTAAAAGTTCCATAACTCATGGCCTCAGCATGGACCAGTGCCTATCTCAAAAAAATGCCACTTGCATAGATGGGCCTTGCCACCACCTGCCCTCTACAACAGATGAATTAGCATGAGCTGCTCATGCCTAACCCTTTCAGGATGACCCTTTTACCACATGGGCTCATTACTGGAATTTTCTTTCGGTTGCTGTCAAGCTGCAAGCATTCTATATTGTAGGGTTACCACAGTAAGCTATAGACATTACAAGTGTGTTATGCACTCAATACATCACTGATGTCAGTGAACCTGTGTTCAGGGTTCATAGGTTAATACTAGGCTAACTGCCCTGAAGGGCATAAAACTCTATGTAACCAGATGCCAACTGATGTGAGGCAGAGCCCCTCTGTGCTGTTGTTCAAAAGGAAACTGGACGAGTGGATGGAGTACTGTAATTTTATACCAGGGATCAGGCCCACAAACATCCTGAACATGGGCAGTCATTACTAAATGCAATCCTGGGTGTTGACTAGAGTTTCTGTGGTATTACATTGGGATGAAATGGTTAGGATTGAAATGACCTACAGGTCGATAGCCTAGCAACTTCCTATAATCCTGTGAAGGCCCATTTAAAGCTTAGCCAGTAGCCCAAAGTTGGAATCAAACCATGCACTTTTTTCCTATGAGGTAAAGACCTTTACCATTATGCCAACCTCCCTCCAATTTATTATTTTAATTACTAGAAATTGGAGCTAATATGATGAAAGAAGGTATTACCAGCTCAGCTAGCTGGAATTTTGTAAATAATTATGCCATTTGTGAATATAAAACTGATTTATATGAAATGCTTGTGTTGCAAATGTATTAGAACTGTGGGTCATACAAGATGCTGGTGTTACAAATGTATTAGGACTGTATGGCATGTATATATCAAACTGATTTGTACACATGTGTGTGTTAAAAAGGTATTTTGTAAAGTGCTTGCGTTTGGACAGTATCCACAGTGTGCCTACTGCAGAGAACATAAATGTACATGCACTATTGTAACTGTTTAAATGTTTATGTTTTAACAGGGGAAACTGGAGGGTTAACCTCAGTCCAGCAAAATTTAGAAAAATATCTTTAATTAAATCACTTTATAGGCTAGGCCATAAAGATGCTATCGCAAAGGTTTCAAGGCAGCCAGAGACACAAAGTCTTTGCTAGTAAGATTTTTGTATTATCTTTGGGGTGAACTAACTACTACTTTACAAGCACGAGGTATGCAATAGTTTTATGACTTCCAGCACCTGCCAAAGAGCTGAGCAAAAGCCCTTGTGTGTGTATTTTTAAAGGCTTGTGCTAAGTCTTGCCAGCTGAAAGCATTGGGGGTTTTCATGAGAACTAGAAGTCAGATGACCAGAAATGATGTCATTCTGCAAGCTATCCCAACAGTAATACTTTCAATATTATATTGAGAAGACTCTTAGAGATAAATGAGTGTCCTGGTTCCAAGGAAAGAGACAGAAAATACTAAAACTGGTTAACCTGATGTAGCAATAAGCAACAGTTTTAGTATTTTCTGTCTCTTTCCTTGGAACCAGGAGACTCATTTTTCACCAGTTATATCACATTTATTGACTGGCAACTGTTGGATTTGACTGGTGCAGTATATTTTTTTTTGGTGAAGTCTCAGAGAGACAGAGCATTCTGTGTTCTGCCTTGGACCTGACAATAAGAAGAATCATTCACCACATCATCTGCCTTTCTCTAAGTAAGTTACTAGGGTATTAGGGTAAATAGAATCAGCTGAGAGACTGTGGCATTTGAAGGTTGAAGCAGAATTATCAGAGAGACTGCAGTGTTTGGAAGCTGAAGAAAATGAAAGGCAAAGGTAACATGAAAAGGAAAGTCTGAATCTTTGCCAGGGTCATGAAGGTAATGAGGAAGGGGGTAACCAAACCCCAGAAGCAAAAAAGGTCAGTAAATTTCTTCCACAATTTACAGAGGGTGATCATTTTGATAGTTTTATTCATATGTTTGAAAGGGTATGTAAACAGTGAAATGTTGACCAATGGCTCTGGGTATGGTTCCTTACTCCCTTACTCCATAGTAAATCTGTAACTGCTGTTTATAAATGATCTGATATTGATTGTCTAGACTATAACCAAGTAAACAAAAATGTTTATTAGATTGTTTTAACACCTGAAGATTATTGAAAAACATTTGGTGAGCATCGACGCAAGGCAGATGGAAATCTATGTAATTATATTGCAGAGTTAAGCACTTATTTTCATAGGTGGGTAAGTGGGTGTCAGGTCACCACTTTTGATGGGCTGGAAGACCTTTTAGTGAGGGAACAAGCCCTTAGCATTTTGCCTGAGGACATGAGAATCTGGCTGCAGATAGGGAATGCAATACTGCAGATGAGTTGGGGGGAAAAGGAGACCTGTACCTAGCAAGCAGGGCATCACTGCACAGGAAACGGATGCCCAGTGCTGCACATGGGCCTAAGGGAAGCCATTGTGGGCAGCCTAAACAACCCCAACAGAGCCTGCCAGTAACAGGGGAAGCCACTTGTTCAGGTACATGGCCAGGATCAAGGGTTAAATGTTTGAAATGTAACCAGTGGGGTCATGTAGCATATAGATGTCCAAGGAGGCAAGGTGGGGAACTAAAGGTAGGGGATCCAGCAAGTGGGAATAACAGAATGCCAGTGGTAAGTTGTCTGGAGACAGCAAGGGTAGCAAACTACCACAAGCGGTTTTATCCTATCTTAGTAGGTGGGAAACAGGCCACTGCTAAGAGAGACACAGCCTCTAACCTAACCATTGTAAAGCCTGCAATGGTTAAAGAGGAGCACTACTTGCTTGGGCAGTCTACTCCAGTCAGAGATTTAGGAGGGACCCCATTCCAAATACCTTTGGCTAAGGTTCACCTTGATTGGGAGGGTTGAAAAGGAAGCAATCAAGTAGGTGTGTTTGAGGATATCCCTGCAGATGTCCTGATAGGGAATGGATTAGATAATGCAGTACCTTGTGTCCATGCAGTAACACACAGTCAGGCTTTGAGACAGGCATGTGGGTCTGATAGCCCGGGGGTGGGTCCCAGTCAGGTTGTACACTTGAAGCCATGACTCATGAGGTGGCTACTTCAGGGAGGGAGCTACCCTGTAGCAGTGAGACTGAAGGTGAGCCACAGCTGCTTGTGGGTACTGATGTTCCCTTGGACAGGGTAACTGCAAGGGTAGAGGTGAGTATTAGTACCCAGGCTGATAGTGAGGCACCACTGTCAGAGGATACCAGACTTCCTGTGGAAGGGGAGCTGGGATGGGTTACAAAAAGGGAGTTGAGACAGGCTCAGCTGTCAGACCCTACATTACAAGGCACGAGGGAGGTAGCTAGGGAGGTGCCTGATTCTCAAGGAAAAGGGGATTCTGTATACTGAAACAAAGGGTTACTGCATAGAGAATGGACCTCTGAGAGAGAGCTAGAGGGTGAGAGAATACAGCAGTTGTAGTGCTCAGAGCCTACCATCTGGCATTTCTAGCCATAGCCCATGACATTCCCTTTGCAGGTCACATGGGCATAAAACATACCAAGAGATGCATTATACAGAACTTTTATTGGCCTGGGATTGCAAGGGATGTAACAGGGTACTGCAAGACCGTGAGCAGTGCCAAAAAGGAGACAAGGCAGGAAACAAGGTCAAAGCTCCTTTGATGCCCTTGCCTGTGATTGAGGAGCCATTTCAGAGGGTAGCTATTGATCTTTTTGGGCCTGTGAGTACTCCAAGTTCCACAGGGAAGAAGCATATCCTAGTGGTAGTACATTATGCTGCCAGGTACCCTGACGTGGTGACCCTGTAAACCATTGAGGCAGAAATGGTGGCAAATGCTTTTTTAGTGATTTTCAGCAGGATAGGTTTCCCAAAAGAAATACTGACTGACAGAGGTGCCAATTTCATGTCAGTCTGGCTGGCTTGTCTGTGGAAACACTGTGGGTGAAGCACCTACAGACCGCTGCCTTCCTCGCCCAGACTAACGGTCTGGTGGAGAGGTTACTGCTTACCTCGCCCAGACTAACGGTCTGGTGGAGAGGTTAAATTATGCACTTAAGACCATGCTACAGGCATTTGCAGACCAGTTTAAGAGGGTGTGCGACAAATATTTGCCCCATCTGTTGTTTGCTTACAGAGAGGTGCCCCAGGA
Organism: Protopterus annectens; assembly: GCF_019279795.1. Taxonomy (NCBI): domain Eukaryota; kingdom Metazoa; phylum Chordata; order Ceratodontiformes; family Protopteridae; genus Protopterus; species Protopterus annectens. The sequence continues at coordinate 1,649,908,036 of NC_056743.1, read as the reverse complement.
ATCCACAGGTTTCTCACCTTTTGGGTTGCTGCATGGCATAGGGTGAGGGACCTCTAGATTTGTGATGAGTAGGAGGGTGAGTATGCTGTGGGGCAGCAGGTGATGATGCTCCTTCCTATCAGACACAATAAACTGCAGGCAGCTTGGGAAGTACCCCTCAAAGTGATAAAGAAGGTCAGTGATGTTAACTACATGGTAGAGCTGCTAGACAGGAGGCAGGGGCACAAGCTGTACCATGTTAACATGATGAAACCTTATCATGATAGAGAGGCTTTTGTGCTAAGTATTTGCAGTAGATGGCAGGAGGAGTCTGAGGGGGATCTGGTGACTGATCTCCTCAGAGTGGCTCAGATTGACACCTCAGTAGAAGGGGTAGCAATGTCCTAGCAGCTATTCCCTACACCTAAGCAGTGTTGCAGGAATTTGTGGGCATGTTCAATGGGGAACCTGGGTGTACCTACCTGTTGCAACACCATGTGGATACAGGACCCCAAAGGCCTATTAAGCAGGCCCCTTATAGGGTGCCTGAGGGAGGCAATCAGACTCTAAGGGAGGAGTTACAGAAAATGTTGGAACTGGGGGTAATCCAGGAGTCCAGCAGTCCCTGGGCTTCCCCAGTGGTGCTAGTACCAAAGATGGATGGCAGCACCAGGTTCTGTTTGGACTACAGGAAACTAAATAGTCACACAGAGTCAGATGCTTAACCCATACCTAGGACAGATGAAGCCCTAGAGCAGCTGGGTGGGGCTAAGTATCTTACCACGACTGATCTTACCAAGGACTACTGGCAGGTGCCTTTGACTCCCAATGCTAGGGAGAGGTCAGTCTTTGTGGCTCCTTTCGGCTTGCATGAGTTCACGAAGATGCCCTTTTGGATGAAAAATGTCCCAGCAACTTTCCAGAGGCTGGTAGATCATATCCTAGCAGGGGCAGGATATTTTGCCCTTGCTTGCCTGGATGATATTGCCATCTACAGCCATTCCTGGAAAGAGCATCTTCAGCATTGTCAGGGAGGTGCTAGGCAGACTACAGAGGTCATGTTTGACCATTAAGCCCAGTAAATGTGGGTGAGTATGGCAGAGGTCTCCTACCTCAGACATAGAGTGGGGAGTGGTAAGATCAGGTCAGAACCTGCCAAAGTGGAAGCTATTCAGGCATGGCCTACACCCTGCTACCAAAAAGTGACATAGACAAAGTAAAAGCTTGCAGTAATACCACAGAGAGATATGCAAAAGCTCAAGAAAGGATAAAATCACATAAATTCTGTTATTCAAGTATAATTAAAAATGAAGCAGGGATAAGCACTTTCAGCTATGCTTTCATCAGATCCTTAATAAACTAATTATCTGCCTCCATCTTATGTAATATGCTTCATCCAATCAGATGATCTCCTGAGGGTCCTGCCCTTAAGAACTGACTTTAAAGGAACTACCCCATTTAATCCAGGACTCTTGTCAGCTTGTAAGACAACTGTCCAATGTGTTTCATTAATTTCAGTTCTATTTGATAAGTCCCTTGCTCTTATACTATTATTGATCTCTTCCAAGGACAGGAAATTAAACTTATATCCAGGATTATTCTGTATATGCTGTGAGAGGGCATTAGTATGTTCCTTCCTATAGACACAAATATTATTCTCCAAAACTATCTTCAATAACTCACAAATAAGCATATTGTCCTTTTCATCTAGGATCCCATACTTCCTTAGAAACTTACGTATTGATTATATCCTATATTCATTTGGGATTACAGTAACCAGACTCTTGACTTCCATAGACGCCAACATAAAATCGTTCATTCCTTCTAACATGTTAACTTGTCCATGTAATGACTGTAAGAACTGGAAGAATCTTTTAAAACCATTCTTGCTTTGGCACTGCTCTCTTCAAATAATGTTCAACATGTCTGGAGGCTGGCTCAGTGATCCACCCCCTCGTAGAAAGAACAGGACGTAGTGGGGATCACTTCCGTTCTTGTGTGTTTTAGGCAAGCCATTGATAACAGGAATAACAGGATGTTCTACATTCAAATAGCTATGTAACTCTAATGTTATTCTCTGAGTCAGAAAAAGATCATACATTGTATCCTTTAAAATTCTTATTCACCTTATCAACTTCCCATTTCGGTATTCTTTTATAAGTCTTCTCATCATCTAACTTTTTCATCATTCTATAGTGATAATCTAAAGTTTCCATAACTATCATAGGTCAAAAAATATAGTAAGAAGATGTGAGGCTCTTAATCATTTGTGTTAATTATTTTATTTTTATTAGCAGTCCAGACAAGCGATCCATGTTTTAGGATTGGAAAATTCACTGTTTTCATAAAGAAAAAGTTTCATTAATTGTTCAAACAAGTCCCATTGGTTACAAAGATGAATAATTTAAAAGGTTTCAGCTCTCATTGTGTGACTGTAAGAATAGTTAGCCAAGACTGGTTAAATCAGTCTTTTCCGACTAAAGGTATTGCGCTTCTGGTGGGCAGATCATGATTGGGCTATGAGTGTTACAGCAATGGGTGGAAAGCCAGTCATGTGATGGCTATTTTTTGATCAATGCAGAAAGTTTACCTGAGTGTTAATTATAAATAACTAAATCAAAAGGCTGTGTAAAAAGAAAAAAAAATCCTAGTAACTGCTGATTAATTCTGCAAATTCAAGTTTTATTACTAATTTCAACAAGGATGCACATAGGGTATGTCAACTTATAGAAAAGAATTGGGAATTATTATTAGTGGACAATAATATGTCTAAGTATTTTAGTAAGAAACCTAAGTTAATTCTGGAACAGGGGGGCAGGTCGAGGTTTCCCGCTGTCACTCATAAGGTTGGAAATTTTAAGTGTGGGATGTGTTCTCAATGTTCCCACATTTTTGCTACTGGAGACAGTTTTAATTTAAATGGAAAGCACATTCATATAAAAGGTTATTATAATTGCCAGAGTAAAAATGTTGTTTATTTAGCAAAATGTTCCTCATGTCCAGCATTTTATATGAGAAAAACTTGTAGACATTTTAGGAACAGGATTTATGAACATTTATTGGATATTAATCACTCAAAGAATACGAATGCATTAAGTAGGCACCTTTTAGAACATACAAGTCATTCAGTTAGGTTTTTAATAATACTGAAAATAAGAGCTGACCAACAAGGGAGGGTTTTGAGTGAATTTTTGGATGTGTGTGAACTGAAATGGCAATTATTCCTGGATGCCACTAGGTTCCCTGGTATAAATGAAATGGTGAATTTAAATTGTGTTTTAAAACTGAATCATGTTTTGGTGTAATATGCTATTTTAAGTGCAATTTTTCCCATCACATATATATTCATATCATCATCATCTTCTTTCGGCTGTTCCCATTAGGGGTCGCCACAGCGGATCACCTCTTTCCATTTCTTCCTGTCCTCTGCATCTTGCTCTGTCACACCAACCACCTGCATGTCCTCTCTTACAACATCCATAAACCTTATCTTAGGCCTTCCTCTTTTCCTGTTACCTGGTAGCTTCATCCTTAGCATCTTTTTCCCAATATACTCAGCATCCCTTCTCAGCACATGTCCAAACCAACGTAATCTTGCCTCTCTGGCTTTGTCTCCAAACCTTCCAACGTGGACTGACCCTTTAATATACTTATTCCTAATCTTGTCCAACCTTGTCACACCCAGTGCAAATTTTAACATCTTTAACTCTGACACATCCAGCTCAAACTTCTGCCTTTTTGTCAATGCCACTGTCTCCAACCCATATAACATAGCTGGTCTCACTACCCTCTTGTAGACCTTCCCTTTCAGTCTTACAGGTACTCGTCTGTCACAAATCACCCCTGACACTCTTCTCCACCCACTCCATCCTGCCTGTACTCTCTTCTTCACCTCTCTTCCACACTCACCGTTACTCTGAACTATTGACCACAAGTATTTAAACTCATCCACCTTCACCACCTCTACTCCTTGCATCCTCACCATTGCTCTATCCTCCCTCTCATTCACACACATATATTCTGTCTTAGTCCTGCTGACCTTCATTCCTCTTCTCTCTAGAGCATATCTCCAGCTCTCCAGGGTCTTCTCCACCTGTTCCCTACTCTCACCACAGATCACAATGTCATCTGCAAATATCATAGTCTACGGGGACTCTTGTCTGAACTCGTCTGTCAACCTGTCCATCACCATTGCAAATAAGAAAGGGCTCAGAGTTGATCCTTAATGTAACCCCACCTCCACCTTAAACGCATCTGTCACTCCCACCGCAGACCTCACCTCTGTCACACTACCCTTGTACATATCCTGTACCACTCTTACATACTTCTCTGACACTCCTGACTTCCTCATACAATACCACAACTCCTCTCTAGGCACCCTGTCATATGCTTTCTCTAAGTCTACAAAAACACAATGCAACTCCTTCTGACATTCTCTGTACTTCTCCATCAACACTCTCAGAGCAAATATTGCAACTGTAGTGCTCTTTCCCTTCTTAACCTAGCTTCCACTTCTCTTTCCCATAACCTCATGCTCTGACTGATCAATTTAATCCTTCTGTAGTTACTACTAATCTGCACATCACACTTATTCTTAAAAATCGGTACCACAACACTTTTTCTCCATTCCTCAGGCATCCTCTCACTTTCTAAGATATCATTAAACAATCTGGTTAAAAACTCCACTGCCATTTCACCTAAACACCTCCATGCTTCCACAGGTATTTCATCTGGGCCAACAGTTTATCCATTCTTCATATTCTTCATAGCTATCCTTATTTCCTCCTTGCTAATCCATTTACTTCATGATTCACTATCCCTACATCATCCAACCTTCTCTCCCTCTCATTCTCTTCATTCATCAACCCCTCAAAGTACTCTTTCCATCTTCTCAACGCACTCTCCTCGCTTGTGAGTATGTTTCTCTCATTATCCTTTATCACCTTTACCTGCTGCACATCTTTCCTAGCTCAGTCCCTCTGTCTAGCCAATCGGTACAGGTCCTTTTCTCCCTCCTTAGTGTCCAACCTTTCATACAACTCTTCATATGCCTTATCCTTAGCCATCACCACCTCTCTCTTTGCCATGCACCTCATCTCCTTATACTCCTGTCTACTTTCTTCATCTCTCTGACAATCCCACTTCTTCTTTGCCAACCTCTTAGCCTGTATACTCTCCTGTACTTCCTCATTCCACCACCATGCCTCCTTGCCGTCCTTCCTCTGTCCCAGTGTGATACCAAGCAACTTTCTAGCCATCTCCCTTACTAGCTCTGCTGTAGTTATCCAGCTATTTGGTAACTCTTCACTGCCACCCAGTGCCTGTCTTAACTCATCCCTGAACTCCACCTCACAATTACCCTTTTTCAATTTCCACCATTTGATCCTAGGTGCTGCCCTCACACTCCTCCTCCTCTTCTTGATCACCAACGTCATCCTACAAACCACCATCCTATGCTGCTTAACTACACTTTCTCTGGTCACCACTTTACAGCCTCCAATCTCCTTCAGACTGGCCCTTCTACATAAGATATATACCACCTGTGTGCATCTTCATCCACTCTTGTATGTCACCCTATGCTCCTCCCTCTTGTTAAAATACGTATTCACCACAGCCATGTCCATCCTTTTCACAAAATCCACTACCATCTGACCTTCTGCATTCCTTTGTTTAACACCATACCTACCCATCACTTCCACATCCCCTCTGTTCCCTTCACAAACATGCCCACTGAAATCTGCTCCAATCACCACTTTCTCACGCTTGGGTACAGTCATCATCAATTCATCCAATTCACTCCAAAATTTTTCTTTCTCATCCATTGCACACCCAACTTGTGGAGCATATGCACTATCAAAATTCATCATTACACCATCAATTTCTAGCTTCATAAACATCACTCTATCCGACACTCTTTTCGCCTCTAAAACACTCTTAGCATACTGTTCCTTCAGAATAACTCCTATGTTATTTATCCTCCTATCCACACCATGATAAAACAATTTAAACCCACCTCCGATACACCTAGCCTTACTCCCCTTCCATCTGGTCTCTTACACACACAATATGCCAACCTTTCTTCTGTCCATCATATCAGCTAGCTCTCTCCCTACACCAGTAATACTGCCAACATTCAAAGTTCCGACCCTCACTACCACAGTCCTAGCCTTTCTGCTCTCTTCCTGCCTTTGGCCATGCCTTCTGCTTCTTTTCCTCCTTCGGCCAACAGTAGCCCAATTTCCGCCAGCACCCTATTGGCTAACAGTACTGGTGGCGGTCGTTGTTAACCCGGGTCTCGACCGAGCCGGTATGGAAATATTTACTGGTGACTGCATTAAATGATTTGGCGAAGTTTTACGCCGGATGCCCTTCCTGACGCAACCCTCCCCATTTATCCGGGCTTGTGACCGGCACAAAGAAATGCACTGGCTTGTGCATCCTCAGTGGCTGGGTTCACATATATATTCATATAATGTAATATAATTTAAGACATTCTTAAAACTGTTTTATTACAAGTTTTAATGTTTGTCACCTTTGTGTAAAAATGTTCATGAAAATGTTTTTTATTTAAATGGTCTTTTATAAAAAAAAGTGGTTAGTAGCATATTATTTGATGAGCATTAATTAGTGTTAGTGTTAATTTATTATTTAATTGATGGCTGTATTTGAATGCTGGGTAGATGGAATCAATTTGTTCTGAAGAAGTCCCTAAGAAGGGATGAAAGCACTTAACTTTGGTTAATTTGTACATTGTATTCCAGTTCAATAAAGTAGTGTTGCTCGAGTGAGCCCAGCTTCTCGTCCTCCCTTTTGGTTACTTGCTTTGTTTTTTTTTTTATTTTTACAAGTAGTTTGTGGTGTTCTTGTGTTCTCATAGGTCTTGGGCACAAGCTATAAAAAGCTGCTTATCCTACAGATTTCTTGTAAGTGTGTATGAGTGTGTGCATCTATTTGTGACTGTCTGTGTGTGCATGTGTACTCCTCTGTGTATGTGAGTGTTTGTGTGTGTGTGTGTGTGTGTGTGTGTGTGTGTGTGTGTGTGTGTGTGTGTGTGTGTGTGGGTGTGTGTGTGTGTGTGTGTGTGTGTGTGTGTGTGTGTGTGTGTGTGTGTGTGTGTGTGTGTGTGTGTGTGTGTGTGCATGTGGCCCATGCGTGCATGCATGAGTAATGCTTGAGTAAGATTGTGGTTGCACCTTTCAACAGCTAGTATCTTATCCAGGAATGCTTTTTTCTATACCTTTTTCTGTTGTGCATGGAATTGTCTGGTTTTCTTGATCCAAGAATATGATTCCAAAGTTTTATTCATGAGATGCCTTAAGTACCATCTTGTTTATGAGGGTAAATTTAAGCACACTTTTTTATTTTAATTAACTTATGTTTTTTTTCACCATGTGTAAGGTGTTGCAATCTGACACATTATTTGCAGTATAAGTATCTTCTTTTTAACTGTAAATGTCTTGTATTAAGTATCATATATGGTAGTGATATAAGAACATATATATCTATATCTATAGCTATATATATATATATATCTATATATCTATATATATATATATATATATATATATATATATATATATATATATATATATATATATATATATATATATATATATATATATATATATATATATATATATATATATATATATATATATATATATCTATATATATATCTATGTATATATATATATATATATATATATATATATATATATGGGTCTACCTGATAATACCGACACGCCAAAACACCAACAACAAAATAACCGACACGACAAAACCGATAGTTCAAAAACACGAAACTTCACATGCCCAACAAACCACAATCCCGACAATCAACAAAACAAATACCTTTCCCGAAAAACACACACACAACACAAACACACCAAAAACCTTACAAACCTACAGTAAACCTTACATACACAACTATCTATGCACTAACCTTAACCCAAACCCTAACCCTTAAGTCTGTCATTATCGCACACTTATCTTACCCGCACCCTAATCCTAACTCACTTAATCCGCCCCTAACCCTCAAGTCCGTCACTATCACACACTTACCTTACCCGCACCCTAACCCTAACTCACTTAACCCACCCCTAAACCTAAAGTCTGTCACTATCGCACACATACCTGACCAGCACCCTACCCTGATGTCCCTCACTATCACACACTTACCTTACCCACACCCTGACCCTAACGTCCGTCCCTATCGCACACTTAACTTAACATGTCAGCGTTCTCAGCATTGGGATTCTCAACTTTCGTTCATCTCCGTTGTCAATCTTCCAGTGCTGGATATCATATTTACCATTTATTAGATGGCAGCTTTAGAAATGAGAACAGTATGAGGACTCAGTTAACTGACAGATTGCCTTGTTGTTAAAAGATGTATTCTGATATGAGCAGATAGATGAAGTATGGCTTCCTACCTATCTGGGGTTCCTATCAGATTACCGAAGATGCATTTTATCGGATGCATCTTGGTCGAACTTGAAATGTTGAAAAGGCAAAATGACGAAGTGGCATATAAGCAAATTCTTTCCCTGGGAAAGAAGTTGCTTGGCTGCTTTGTCACTTTGCCATTTTCGGCACTGTAGTGCAATCTCGGAGTTGGTATATTTAAGTAGGGGAGGTGTGGGGGGTACATCCCCTCCACATCGGGGGATGGGTGGGCAAAGTCCCCCACTTTATTCAATGTTTTAATGTCTTTTTTTTTTTTTTTTTTTTGTCTTATGAATTCAAACTTTAGAGTTCAATATAACAATAGTCGATCATTTGATCATTCGTTGTTATAATATAGACCTCCTATCTGGATGACATCATGGTGCTACCTGGTTTGTAGACTGGAAGGAGAAGGGCAAAGTTGCAGTACACTAAGAATTTGCTTGTCCTGTAATAATGCGAACTGATGATTTAACTTTAAAATCACCAAAATTAGATGAGCTCTGAAGCTGTGACTACCTCACAAATGCTTGGGATTACAGGGGTTGGTTTATATGGTTGGAAATCTGACTGACAGTTATGTGGTTAAATAACATTTATTATCATATACACAGCCTCAAATACAGCGGTTGCATGGTTTAAACAGAAAGGGAATGTGAGTATATGACAAAACAAGCATTAGGCCATGAACAGTGCATCAAATGGGGGCAAAGTGTGCAGATAAGTATGAGGAGAAATGGTTTTCATTATACCCAAAATTAATCTATTACAAGAGAAGAGTGGGACCACAAGTGATGTACCTGTGCAAGGGACCAAACAGGATTTCATAGTATCACTTGATAACAAGTTTCAGTAAAGGGTATAAAGGACAGAATGTGCCTGAAAATGTGGATTGACTTTATCTGGTGAACAGTCATATTGATAAAAGGTGACTCGATTATTTTATCAATAATAATTCAGTAGCATCTCAAGAACAAATGCATAAAAAGAAAAGTGTCATCAGTGTTTTGACTAGCAACCATGCATACATGGGAGTAGAGAGCAACATTACATTAATTAAAGGGGAGTTCATATACATAAAAGTGGGTAAGCCTGCGATTTTTGAAGAGCTGAGCCAAAGATGAGTCAAGTGTCTGGCTTGGCTCTTATAGCCCAATAAGAGCCAAGCCACAGCAGACAATCACAGCAGTAACTCTGTTAAAATTAACCACAACTGGAAATCCAGAGGGGATTATGTAAGCAAAAAAAATAAATACTATAGTTAAAACCAGACACTGACATTGCTAGCAATTACTCAAATTAATGAATGCTGATGGTATGTTAATCACACTTCCTAACAGCTTGCACCCAGATATAATTCACTGTGCCCAAGTTACAGGCCTGCTCACAATGAAAATGTGAAAAAAATATAATAAGCAATAGCATACAAGTACACCATTATGTATTCAGGAACAGAAATGTTGTTCTGTCTGATGAAAAAATGTCATTTTCGCCTTCTGACCTTTTCATGATTTAATGCACTGTAGTTCAACCACACTTAGCAAAAAATGGTCAAACAAACCCAAGGTAAAAACTAGATATAGTGCCTAAATGGAAATAAACAAACCTTGTGAAATGCTGGATTTTTTAAATTTTATCTAGGAAGCCATATTTTAGTCACCTTAAGGCAACGCACAGTACTAAAAAAACTGTATTTGTAATAACCTATTTGGGTACAAAATACACACATTATCCCAGTGTGTTATGCCCCTCCTGAGAAGGTACACCAACTCTGACTGTGAAGTTTCTACAAAATATAATAATAAAAATAATAGCAAACGTTGCCCTTTGCTGTATACATCCCTCCAATAAACCATATCAATCATAACTGCCCTGTGCTCTCATGCATGGCATGCCTCCGAAAATGCTAGCACCTTTCTGTACACTCATTTCCCACTAAGGAAAAAAAATGAAAAATGTAAGAACTACAGTAGCATTTTACTATTTCATCTTGTGATTAGTAAACAAATACGCTGCCCCTAGCATGTCATAACACTCTTATTCACCAGTAATTATATGATGGCCTTGTGATTTCATGTACAATATGCTTCCACACCCCCTCCCCATAAAGGCAGCCTGGTTCTCTGCACATGTCTGATGCTGGATAGTGAAGACAGTGAAATAAAAAGAACTACTACAGTAATGCAGTCATTTCGACATGTTCTTGAGCATGTATATTCATGCCCAACCCTGCACTAAACGTCTTTCAGAGATTCACAGCACTGAGCTAAAATCAGAGACAATCGAGAGACTGAGGCTTACCTCAATAAAACAAAGAAACAGAGAAGAATGCTGCCCATGCCTTCCAAGATCTCCTGGTCTCTCATTCTCTCTCTGAGAGCTGCTGCTCCTCCTCCTCTGAGGAAATAGGCAAGCACCCTGGAGTAAAAGAAATAACGTACTCCTCATCATAAACATGATCTGCAAATCCTTTTATAAAAGAATTGCACAACTACAATGCTTTGCAGTAGTCACCTCCCATGAAAAACGTTTAAATCTTCCTCCTTTTCAGCACTATGGCATGTGGTACCACCATGTCTGGTATTTCAGCCATCCTCAGTGCTTTGATATGCAGAGCTCACCTAATAGAAACCATTCACAGCCTGGAGGTCTGGTTTGAATGAATAGTCAACTTGTGATTGTGGCTCAGCTCTTTCTTGGTTCTTTAACCTGCTGGATCTTGAGCCATAGCCAAGCTTATACTCAGGCTCCAGCCAAGCTTGAGCCAGTTATGACTTGCTCATCTCTACATATACACAGACGTAGGAAGTTGTATAGCCAGAGACCAAGTAACCACTGATTAGTGTTGAACTTGCTGTTCAGAACTGGAAGAGTTACAAGTCAATAAGTGGTGTTTTTCAAAGGGAATCACTGACAGCAATGTTTCTATCATAGTTTGGACCCCCTACATTGATGCGGGGTTATTTCCCTCTACATAAAACACTTTTTGTTTGGATGACACTATGACAATTCATGCTCCACTGATTGTAGCTTCATCTAGACATTATTTGACAGATCATGGAGGAATTGATGCAGGTTATTTAAAGTAAGAGCCCAAGCATCATCTTTGAAGAGACTCAACCTCATATCAACATAGAAATGCTAAAAATGGGTAAGAGAAAGAGAACCGTTAAAGACAGCATGTCATAATCTGCATCGACATTGCATATTGTTCCCTTCCTCAAGACATTGTATATTATTTTCTTTTAATTTTTCTTCTTGTGGTATTTGGTACATACTAATCATCATATTTGTGCCCTCCTCTGAACTATCTTTGCTATACTGAATAAATGTATTCTCCAGAATGACATATAGTACTGTAGATTTCTACTAGATGTCTTTGCTGGAACACATGAGTGATTTAATACCTTTCATTAGGGCAGGTTCAGTGGGAGAACCAGAGCAGATATGGATGGCGGTGCTACTGTTGACCAAGCACTAATGTCAATAGTTACTCATTACTGTACATAGTCACACATTTTAATATACTCACCCCTTATTTATTTTCATATTCCACATATTTACAAATGCACATCCGAAGCATAAGTACTGAAATGTAGAATGCAGACAAATGTAATCCAGATCTTAAAGGCATAAATGGAATCTATAGGATTAAGTATTAAGTTTAGCTGAAAGTGATAATTATTTCTTGTCATATTTGTTACCCAGGCTGCCCACAGCATCTAGATAACATTTTTCTTGTTTCTCCATACCTTATCTTACTCTGTGCTTTAAATATACTATAATACGCATTTTAGAGCTGGTTCCAAACCTTTTGATCCAGAGATGGCCTGAACAAAAATCTTGACTAAGAAATGAAATTCAGTGTTGTTTTCTTTCAATGACTGGGGGTTGTCATAATGGTTAAGGTGTTTAACTCGCAGATAATAGGTACAGGGTTTTATTCTCACCTACAGAAATTGGCTAGGCTGAAAATGACCCACATGGGCAGCTAGCATAATACTTAGTCATGAACCTATGAATGAAGAAATAGGCTGTGTCAGTTGCTTATAGTTCAATATTGACCAAAACAGCATTTCCCAATAAAATAAAAACACAAATACTTAGCAGGATATATACAGTGGATATAAAAAGTGTACAAACCCATGTTAAAATGCCAGGTTTTTGTGATATCCTGTACAATTTAATTAAAAAAACAAACAAATCCATTAGGGGAAAATATAAAAAATAAAAAAACGTACAGTAAGCTGGTTGTATCAGTATGCACACCCTTAAACTAATACTTTGTTGAAGCACCTTCTGATTTAATTACAACATTCAGTTTTCTTGATAGGAGTTTATCAGCATGGCACAACTTGACTTGGCAATATTTGCCCACTCTTCCTTGCAAAAGTGCTCCACATCTGACAGATTGCAAAGGCATATCTTGTGTACAGCCCTCTTCAGGTCACCCCATAGATTTTCTATTGGATTTAGGTCTGGGCTATGGCTGCGGCATTCCAAAACTTGAATTTTCTTCTGATGAAGCCATTCCTTTGTTCATTTGGATGTATGCTAGGGGCCATTGTCATGTTGAAAGGTGAAATTCCTCTTCATCTTCAGCTTTCTAGCAGATGCTTGAAGGATTTGGGCCAAAAGTGACTGATATTTGGAACTGCTCATAATTCCCTCCACCTTGACTAAAGCCCAAGTTCCAGCTGAAGAAAATCAACCCCAAAGCATGGTACTGCCACTACCATGCTTGTCTGTGGGGATGGTGTTCTTTTGGTGATACAAAGTGTTATTTTTACACCAAAAGTACCTTTCTAAATTGTGGCCAAAAAGTTCAACCTTGGTCTCATCAGACCATAACACATTTTTCCCACATGTTTTTGGGAGACTTGATATTTTATTTTGCAAATTTTAGCTGGGCCTGGATGTTTTTCTCTGTAAGAAAAGGCTTCCTTCTTGCAATCCTAGTCCATAGTCCAGACATATGGAGAATATGGGAGATTGTTGTCACATATAGTACACAACCAGTACTTGCCAGAAATATCTGCAGCTCTTTCACTGTTGCTGTAGGTCTCTTGGCAGCCTCCCATATCAGTTTTCTTTGTGTCTTTTCATCAATTTTGGAGGAATGTCCAGTTCTTTGCAACATCACTGTTGTCCCATATTTTCTCCACTTTCTGATGACTGCCTTCACTGTGTTCTATGATATATCCAACGCTGTGGAACTTTTTTGTACTTTTCTCCCGACTGATACCTTTCATTGATGAGATTCCTTTGATGCTTTGTAAGCTCTCTGCAAACCATGGCTTTTGCTGTAGCAATCAACTGAGTAAATGTCAGGAAAATCCTACTAGGATAGCTGAAATTGATTTGGGGTTAATCAGAGTCTCTTTAATTGATGGCAGCTGTGTACCCAAGAAGACTGAATACTGTAATTAAATAACAAAAGGTGCTTCAACAAAATATTATTTTAAGGGTGTGCACACTTATGCAACCAGCTTATTGCACATTTTTTATTTTTTATATTTTTTCCTGTAACAGATTTGTTTGTTTTCAATTGAATTGTACATGTTATAGGTCACATTAAAGGTGGGAAAAGTGTTTAAATTATTTATTGTGGTCTCATTTTTTTATATCACAAAAGCCTGGTATTTTAACAGGGGTGTGTTCACTTTTTATATCCACTGTAAATCATATCGGGAGACACTGGTTGCTTTCCTAATCCCCTTGAAAAAGATAAAACATCACCTCCCGTTCACTCCATCTGCAGTAAGACTGGGATAAAAGTAAACAAAAATTGCCACAGTAATATAGTTCATCTTTGGAGCCGTGAATCATATATACATAGCGGGTCTATATTATAACATCAAATCTTACAAAGATCGAATGTTATAATATCGAACCCATAATGTCGAATGCTGAAAACAGTGAAGGTGCAGAACACCAAAGTCTTTCCCAGGGAAAGAATTCAGTAGGCCATTGCTGTGGCTTCGCTGTTTTCAGCGTTCAATATGTTGGAGCATTACGGGTCGGGTTCAGGTAAGTGTGCGATTGTGTGTAGGTTAGGGTTAGGGGGCGGGTTAGGTGAGTTAGGGTTAGGGCGCGGGTTAGGTAAGTGTGCGGTTGTGTGGACATTAGTGTTAGGGTGCGAGTCAGGTAAGTGTGTGATTGTGTGTAGGTTAGAGTTAGGGGGTGGGTTAGGTGAGTTAGGGTTAGGGCATGGGTCAGGTAAGTGTGCGGTTGTGTGTAGGTTAGGGTTAGGGAGCAGGTTAGGTGAGTTAGGGTTAGGGCACGGATGAGGTGAGTGTGCGATAGTGACGGACCTTAGGGTTAGGGTCGGGTTAAGGTAAGTGGATAGCTAGTAGTGTATGTTAAGTTTAGTTTAGGTTTATGTATAGGATTTTAAGTGTATGTGTGTGGATTGCTGTTTTTTGTGTGTGTTTGTGTTGTGTGTATGTTTCTCGGAATAGCGATTGTTTTTCCCTGGGAAAAAAATCACTATTCTGACTGTTCGATGTTTGTGGATTTTGGTGTTTAGAGTTCGATATTATAACATTCGATCTTTGTAGAGTTCGATGTTATAATATAGACCCATATATAACATGCTTCCTTACCCCTACCACAAAAAGATCACAACATGTCTACATTTCTGATGTTAGCTTACAATGAAAGTAATAAATAAAAAAAGGATCACAGTAATATATTTTAACATGTAACTCATAGACAGTACACTGCCTCTAAAGAAATTATAATGACCTTCTGTGAAACCTCTGATGTGAGACTGTGAGGAAAGTTAAGCAGAAAAGTACCACACTGACCCCATTCCCTACATAAGCTGTAGCAAACTCCTGAGCACACCAGTAAGCAGCACTGATTTTAGACTAAGTGATACCCAGAGCAGAGATTAAAGATACGCCTCACCATTAACCCTGTGTCAAAAATCTCCTTATACAGCCGGGATTTTGACAGTTGCAAAGCTCTCTGAAGCTCTGAATGTCTGAATGGATGCCCTGAGATGTATTTTCTGCCTTATTTGCGAAAGATAATTACTTGTTAACTGTTTTGTACTGCAATCTATAGAAGTTGTTTTATGTACCCTCAATACTGTGTATGTCCACTGGTAAAATCAGTACTATTATTCACACACACTCACACACACACACACACACACACACACACACACACACACACACACACACACACACACACACACACACACACACACACACACACACACACACACATACACACACACACAAACACACACACACGCACACACACAAACACACACAACTCACTAATGCAAATGTTTATTTACTGATAATTTGGTGGAGCACCAGTTCACCCTCCATGGGATGTTTTCGGAAACCTGAGCACTTGGATATAACTGTAACAGAGATATGAAGAACATACCGACTACACACAGAAGGAGCCACAGCCAAAATTCAAGCAGAGAACAAAGTGCTGTGAGACATAAATACTAATTGCTGCACTACTGTGAGGTACCGTGAGGTAGCCATTTATTATGTAAAGTTTGATCAGACATTGAAAGATTGCCACTTATCATGCATACTGTTGGAGGATATGAAGTCTGAAGCTCAAATGCCTTTCAATATCAGTGATTGCAATCCTCAATGAGTTACCAAAGCAGCAGAAAGTTTACAAGTAGGAGACTAACATATGAGGGAACATCAGTGACTGCCTGTAATATCAGGGAAAGATGCAGGCTATGAATTTGGCTTAACCCTCTTTTACTCAAACAATAGCCACAGTAAAGCAAATCCAACTTGATTCTTACAAACACATATATTAGTCCTGCAAAGACACAGGTTGATGACCATATAATTTAAGCAAAAACAGCATGTCATTTTCATTCACTCACTGCCTTCTCTAGCGAGTAGTGACAGCCAATATGATGACTGTGTGCACCTCAATGACTGTATAATGCCTGAATGTGATTAAAACTAATGGTGACATTAACACATTTTTTTTGTCTGAGACAAACAGTAGCCACAACTTGTATTCCAGCTTGTTTCACCAAAATACAAAATTGCCATACAAAGCCAGAATTACAGCAAGCAGCAAGCAACAAGACCAATTATTTAATTCACAGACATCTCCCATACCCATTTGTCGACCCATAATATCACGTTTGACCCTGCCAGAATAAAAGAAAATAATGGACACAATATATTTTGTTTGGATCACACAAAGGGTAGTCACATCTTGTGTTCTGGCTTTCATCACCAAATACACGTTAGCTCTACAAAGACAGAATTAGAGCAGCAAAGAGAAGGATTTATCATTTCATTCATAGACGGCATTTATTCCCATTGTCTACCCACAGTATAAGGTTTGACCCTGTTAGAATACAAAAATATAACAATTTAATTAATTTATTTTTCTCCCACAGAAACATTACCCACAGCTTGTATTCCAGTTTGTGTCATCCAAAAACACATTAGTTCTGCAAAGTTAGAATTATAGCAGCAAAAGCAGGGTCAGCGGTTTCATTAGCAAACAAAACTCATACCCATCATCTAGCCACAATATCTTGGTTTGACCCTGCCAGAATAAAATATGTAGTCACATTAATGTATTTCGTCTCACACAAACAGTAGACACAGATTTTATTCCAGCTTGCTTTACACATTAAATCAGCAAATCCAAAGGCAGTCCCAGTATCCATTTATCATTAGGTTAATGTAGTTTTGTTTCCACACAAACATCAGTTACAGCTTTTATTCCAGCATAACTTGCCAGAATGCACATTAGTCCTTCAAAGCCAGAATTATAATAACAAAGAGTAGGGCCAGTCATTTCATCCACAGCCGGCCTTCATACTCATTGCCTTCTCATATTATCTGGTTTGTCCCTGCAAGGCTAGAAAAAACAAAGTTTACATTATTTATTTATCTATATATTTACTTACCTGCTTACTTATTTTTATTTATGTATGCATGTATGTATGTATTTATTTGTTTGTTTTCTTCAGATACAAATAGTCATCACCACTTGTATTCTAGTTTACTTCACCCAAGTGAACATTAAGCCTTCAAAGCTAGAATTATAGCAGTAAATACTAGGAACAATCATCACAGCAAGCCTTCATACCTATTAATATCCCACTGTATCTAGTTGTCCATGTCAGGATAAATAAAAATAATGGTTTCATTAATGTATTTTTGACATACACAAATAGGAGTCACAGCTTGTATTCCAGCTTACTTTACACAGCAAATAGCAGGGTTGATGGTTTACTACATCTGATCTGTGCCAACAGATTTAGTTTCATTCATAGGTAACCTTACATACCCATTGTCTAGCCATAATACCTGGTTTAATGCTGCCAAGATACAAAAAAATGGTTACATTATTTATGTGTGCATTTATTTGTTTGTTTGTTTGTTTGTTTGTTTGTTTTTTATCACACACAGTTTCTGTTACAGCTTACCTCACACAAATACACATTAGCTCTGCAAATCTATGGACAGCATCTGTAGTCATTGCTTAGCAATGGTATCCGGTTTGAACCTGCCAAGATAAAAAAATAACAATAATGAATACATTAATGTATTTTTGTCTCATGTAAACTGCAGTCGCTTCTTGTATTACATCTTACTTGACCCAAATACACATTAATCCTGCAATGCCAGAATTACTCCAGAAAGCAGTAGAGGTAATAATTTTATCCACAGGTAGCCCCCATACCCACCGAGTAATATCTGGTTTGATCCAGTCTGGCAGTAAATGACACTCCACCTGCAGATTCTATTTCTTTACATTAGCCAGTAAAGGAGAAATATGCAATCGGCTCATTCTTTATGTTCTGCTTTACACCATCTTTGCATTGCCTTTGCTTCTTCTTTATAATCAACATCAATTTTCAGATAAGTCCAACATTATTATTATTATTAACACTGACGTGTTTACCAGGAAAGTTAGGTTGAGTAATAAATAACCATTTTCAGTGGAGGTCCATGGAGAAAAGCTAATGAAAGTTAGATACCATCAAATAAAACAGTAGTATAGATATAATTAAAAATAGAACATATACATACATAGAATATGACAGTAAAAAACATAGGAGTCAATAAAGTATGTGGATTCGCCAGTGATGTAATAAAAACTGACATTTAAAGATGACGAGCAGTATATATGGAAGCACTAGAAGTGCAGTATATTATGCCAGGAAATAAATAAATAAAAAAAATAAAAAAAAAGATATGTCTTCCCTACGAATAGGAAGAGGGCAGATGTTGAAAGGTACAGATAAATAGTATTACGAGATATTAGCAAGACTGTGAAGTATTTGTTGATGTAAATTATAGAGATGAGGTACACGGGCATAGCCACGTGTTAGTGAGAAATTCTTTGAGAGAGGACTTAAGTATATGGAGGCTAGATATAGTTCTTATTGAATTTGGGAAATAATTCCATAGTTTGGATATGCAGTGTAAGTTTAAACTTTGCCCCACACCTTTTTTGGTTTATAGATTTCAAGCAGGTTTTTGTCTTGAGAGTGCAGCGGGTGAATTTGGAGCTAGAGATGGAGTACTGAGGAGATAGAAGGGCAGGTAGAGGGCTTATATAGTATTTTACGGGTAGAAGAAGCTGTGTATGGGGTAGCTGATGTGGGAGTTTTAATCAGTTGAGAGCACATAATGCAGAGCAATCATGAGCTCTATTTGGCAAGTTATCTACAAATCTAGCTATCTTAATGTATTGTTCTTGCTGTGATTTAAGAGAGATCTAGATGCTAATCAAAATAAGTGAGCCAAAGAGAAGAGAGGGTAAAAAACAAGAGTTAGCTAGGGTGATTCTATCAGAAGCAGTGAGGACTTGTTTTGCTCTATATAGTGGACCTAGCTTTGGGTGAGTATTTGTTATATAGTTTTATACCTGAACACCACACTTTAAGTTGTGAGCTATGGTGACTTCAATTAATTTGGCATGGGTAACTACTTCAATAGCTGTATTTTTAGAGAGGTAGACTAGAAGCTATTTTTAGCACTGGCATGGATCTTGAGGAAAAAAATAGTAGCAGATTAGTGCTTTTAGGATTAAGTAAAAGTTGATTTTAATGTACCCACAGATCAATTGAACTGAAGGCATACTGTGTCATGGATTGTAGTTCTAGTGGGATATCAGAAGTACCAATGAGAGTTGAGTCATCTGCATACTGAATAAGGCAAGCTTGCTAGGAGGTATATATGTTATTGATGAACATGATAAACAGCATTGGACTGAAAACAGAGCCTTGAGGAACAGCTGCTTAAAGAAAGGAGAACAAGAGATGGAGAGAGAGAGAGAGAGAGACAGCGAGAGAGAAGAATGTTTTTGACAGATGGATATCTTTCAGATGGGAAGTTAAAGAACCATAGAAGATTTGGTATGGAAAAGCCTAGAGAGGACATTTAAGTCAGAAGTTTCTCATGTGACACAGTGTGAAAGGCTTTTGAAAGGTCCAGAAAAAAAAACATAAGAGATTAACTTTCCTTGCTCTCTAGCCTTATTAATGCTGTCAGAAAAGTGGAGAGGAGCTGTAGTGGTGCTATGGCTTGGCTGGAAACCATGTTGTGTTGAGGACGGGAGATCATTTTGTAGGAGGTACTGAAGAAATTGCTTATAAATACACTTTTCCAGAGACTTAGAAAGGGGAACAGGATGGCAATTGGCCTAAATTTAGAGATTTCAGAAGAGTTACCTACTTTATGGAGGAGAATAATAAAGATTTTTTTCAAAGGGCAGAGACTTTAATCTGTTGATAAAAACTGAGGCTGGGTATGCAATACAGTCAGCAGTGAGCTTAAGGTACTCAGCAGGGAGATAGTCAGCAGAAAGAGAACAGAGTTTCAGTTTCTTTAGTAGCTGTCTAACAGCCAGGTTGAGGATTAAAGGCAGGGAAGTCAGGGCTAATAGAGTTGTGCAACTTATTAACGGCTGGAGGGAGCTGGAGGTAAGATAGCCTATTATGTCATTGAAAAAAGTGTTAAATATGGTAGCCATTTCTGAGGGGGATAAATCTGGTTGGGGTTTCTTGAGTAAGGAGTGCCAGGTTGAAGAATTTTCTTACTTGAGCTACAGAATTTCTTTCGATGTTTCCTATGACTAAGTTCCATTATGATTGTAAAATGTAACATGGTGCGTTTTCTTTAACAGTACATGCTGTTTTCTGGACTGCTATCAATAAAATGTAGAAAACCTAGTGTTGCTGTTTGTTTATGCAGTGTACTGACAGCATGCCGCTTATTGCAACTACAGCCGCTGAACGTTCCCTTTTTCCTGCCAGCAAATGCAGTCAAATAATGGTAATAAGTACATTTCCCCATCACAACTGTGTCATTATTTTAATGTGAGTGGAACAACACACTTTTTAGCTTACTTTCAGAAATATGTACCGTGATACGCAGCTTTCCCAGAAAATAAGACTGTTTAGAAGCAGGACTGACTGCACCTGCTGAGAAATTCACAGCACAAACAGAGAAACATACAAAGAGCAATCAACATCATTGCAGCAGTACTGACATCAATAATGAATGAAGTACTATCTAGTTTTGTCCGAACATGCCAGTCCAGAAAACAGCCTATACTGTTAGAAAACACACCATGTAACATTTTAAGGGGCTTACCTTCAGTCACAGAGCATCCGTGACAATTCAAGTGTGTGTCTGTAATGCACGCAAAAAAGAAAGATGCCTTTATCAATAATTTCTGTTCCTGAAGGTAAGCCCGACTTGTTAGCCACCAGTAAGGATGTGGAATAACACCTTCCAGTGTTTCACACGGTCCATTGTAGTGAATGAGGCTGTTTTTGTAACCACAAAAATCTGGTTGCGATAATACATAAGTACTATATATATATATATATATATATATATATATATATATATATATACATATATATATATATATATATTATATATTATATATATATATATATATATTGTCTAGATACATTTGTTTCTTGGTGAGGTTACACAACTCATTGTATAGATGTAAGGTTTGAGAGGTTTTGAGAGGTTTTAACTTTATACCATTGTTTCCATGCTTTGTCACATTTTGCATGAGAATTCTAGTTGAATGAGTTAGCCAGAGGGATTGAGTAGGTTATAGTTAGTATTTAAAGTATACATTAATATATTATCGAATTTATTAATGGCTTTGTCTAGGTGTAGGTTTTTCAGAGGTGACAAATTAAATGATTTTAGTAAATTATCGAGAGTGTCAGATTGAAAGTTAGAAAGATTTTGGGCAGTTCTATAATGATGTTTTTTTAGATAGTGGGTGATTTCTTTATTGGCTAATATAGGGTAATGGTCTCTAAGGGAATCAGGTAGTACCTTTGAGTTAGCATCCTTTCTGGGATCAGAGATAAGTACCCAGTTAAGAATAAATGTTTTTTGATTCTAATTATTGAGTTGAGTGGGAGAATAATTAACTCTTTAATCCAAACAAGTTAAGACTAGTAGCTGAGGTGTTAGATATCACAGATAACCAGTCAATAATAACTTCACCTATACTGGTTCCAGTAGTAACATTTGTAGTTATCTAGCAAAGAATGTCTTCTAATAAGTTAATATTATTACCTAGTGGTATGTAGAGGGCAACTACACACAACGTCTTATGTTTATTAACATTGAAATGAGAGGTAAGAAGTTCTGCATTTTGGAAGGTTGGTATGGTAGTTTTGAGGGGTGAGAAAGTTAGAGAGGAAGGTGGAATAGATGAAGCTGAAGGGCTGGTATTGGGTTGAGTGTTACCACAAAGAGTAATCTTAAAGTAGATTGGGATTAGTTATTGGCGATAAAGGAGAACACTGGACTGCAGTAGTGTGTTTACATACTGCTTAAAGTGTTATCATATTAGCGCAGTTTGACAGCTGCTTGCTGTTGCTGTAACAAGCTAAACCTTATCACAAACAGTATTTTATAAACAGTCATGTCAGAAAAGAACCCAGCAAACAAGATGAAAAAATATCAGTAGCGATGCTAAAGGATCCTTCACTTGAAATGCTAGTATAAACATTTCTATGGCTCTACGTTTCGACAGAGCAATGTTTAATTTTCTGGTAAGCCACTGAAAAATCCAGTTAGTCAATGTCAAACATTAGAACTGCCTAGTTCAGAAAATGTGTGTTAACTGCAAAGCCTGTTGTACTACTGACATTTAACTTCCCTGATTTTGCCTTCTGTTTTTGCCCTGTCCCTCCTAAAATGTTTGGTTTTCTGGGAAATAACTAAGGCATACAGTTAGACTAGAATGTCAGACATTAGAGTTTAATACTTATTATTATTTTTAAAATGCATGCTGATATTCTATTAACTTTTGGAGTGGATTAAAAAAAGCCTCCCAAGTGTTATATTGGTGTTGATAGCGACATAAGCAATACTGGCATCTTCATTGTTGAACAGGATTTATGGACCAGTGTTCTCCACTATCGCCTATATATATTTTTACAAAGTTTACAAATGTATTCCAGGTTATCTCAAAGTGAGCAGAATGGTTAGAAGTTTTGTACTTAAGAACGTGAGTGGTTGGACATTAAATACATTTGAAGAAATAGGTTAAGAAGGATGATTAGGCCTGAGTATAGGTGGGTTGGTTGGTAATGTGTGGGTATGATTAAAGTAAAATGTGAGAGTACCATGGTAGGTAGTAAGGTGATGAAATATCAACAGCATATTAGAGAAGAGATCCAGGAATTATAGCTAACTACACAAATTAGGAACCCACAGACAGTGGAAGAGAATGACGTCAATAATGAAATGTCACAGGCACTGATCATTTTCAAATATTTCAAATATATTCAGCATGCCAAAAGGCATTCTTATGCTGACTGCATGTATCTGGTGTTGCATTGCAGTATGACCAAAGGCATGCACTAAAATCTTTGCAGAGCATGCAGTGTTGCGCAATGTCTTGATGCACAAAAAGATACAATAAGGCAAATAAATTCAGGAAGAGAAAGTACCAGACTCTGTAGGAGAGTATGTATCTGATGAAGAACCTGTGGAGCAGCCGGCAGTTGGAGATGACTATGTCAGACAGAGGTGGGTGCAGAACGCCATGACACTAATGCAACATCTGGTTCATAACTATATGG
Source organism: Protopterus annectens (assembly GCF_019279795.1). Lineage (NCBI taxonomy): Eukaryota > Metazoa > Chordata > Ceratodontiformes > Protopteridae > Protopterus > Protopterus annectens. Next base: position 1,649,884,515 of record NC_056743.1, on the reverse strand, counting down.
CAAAAATAAAGCTGTTCATACAGAATGGATTCATGCAAATGTATGCCCAGGCTGTGCTAAATCATATAGCACTGCAGTTACCAGTATATTCACAGTTCAATAGGGTCACAGTGACAAGTGTTAGCAATGAACACTGTGCATATGGGGGAGGGTGGATTGCTCATGTGTGTGTGTGTGTGTGTGTGTGTGTGTGTGTGTGTGTGTGTGTGTGTGTGTGTGTGTGTGTGTGTCAGACATGGGCAGGAGATCAAGGAGCTACATAGACTTGTCAATAAAGGGGTAGAATCTCCAGTGTTGTGCAAATGTATGGTGGTTGCCATTGCAGAAATCTCCATGCTCACTTGAGTGTGTGTGTATATTTGTATGTGTGTTCTGGGACTCATTTCCGGCATAAGTCTTATGTTTTTTATGTCTTTTCTCTATCCAAATATTGTTAATCCTCTCATGTGTAGTAATTCATAGAAATATGCCTTTTAAGTATTGAACTTTTAACTATTGTAGACTTGTTTTATGTATTGTATTTTTAACTACTGTTTTTATGTAAATTTTACTTAACTTTGAAGCTTATCTCCCTGGGCCTCTACTGAAAAAAGACATGTATCCAGCTAGACTAGCCCAGTCAACAAATGTAAAATAAAAAAATAAAAAAAAAGATTATGCAGTGCTGTGTTGGAGACTGTTGAACATTTCAAGGAAGAGATATATGTTCTAACTGTACATAGGTTTATAGGTTCATTGGTAAACACTAGGCAGTTGGTCTGCAGACCTCGTCAAGTGTAGCCAAAAAAGCCTATACGCAATTTTCCCTGTAGTCTCAAGGAGAGCAATTCAGGATAGACTAGTAGAGAATTTGAGACTGCCTATCCAATTATCTAGGTTTTCCCTGAAGGTAGCAAGGGTGTGACTCTGCTTGACATGTAGCATAAGTTTGTTCCAGAGGTGAGGGATACATTGGGATATGAATCTATTGCACCAACATGTCTTAGTTATGTGCTGATGAAGGTTTAGTTCCTTTAACCAACTATTTGATATACTAATAGTTCTGGAAAGGAATAGGTGATCAAATAGGTTTGGTCTTTCATGCACAAAAGGCTAGAAATAGATCTCTGTGGAGGAGTCTGTAAGAGACTGAGTACAGAGTAAGGGCTGCCAGTCTCAGCTGGTAACTAAAATTTTTGAGGCCACTGATCTTTTTAATTATAAATCTCTGTGGTCTGTCAAGCTGTTTGATATCAAGAACCAGAAACAAAGACTTCCAAAATGTCCACAAGTGCACCTCAGTACCAAACAACACAGGAAGAATAAAACACACCCACATTTATTCCACAAAATTCACAACTAAGCACTTTCATCTGCTTGTAACACCCACATTTATTCCACAAAATCCACAACTAAGCACTTTCATCTGCTTGTAACACAAGACTTCTCAGAGGAACATGCAGATGAAAGTGCTTAGTTGTGGATTTTGTCGAATAAACGTGGGTGTTCATAGGTTCCTAGGTAGGTACTAGGCTATTGGCCCTAGGGCCTATATAAGCCTAGCCAAAAGGTACCCTGGCTTTCACCACCTAAGAAAATGATTTTCTTGTGCCACTGTCGAGCAGAGCCACAGAAGTGATCCCCAGGGTGAATTTCCTATCTCCCATACAATCATCAAAATTTTTCTTGAAGAGTGCTAATGAGGAGCTTTGTTTGATATAGATAGGTAGTTTGTTCCAGAGTATGGGAAGTCTCTGGGACAGGAATCCATTCCTCCAGCATGTTCTGTTTATTGTGGTGACAAGGTTTAGGTCCCTGGAGTGTGTAGCTCAGAGGGATTCAGATTTCTTTAAGTGGAGCATGTCCAAAAGCTCTGGGTTTGACATAGCTTTGTGTGTTAGGCAGAGATCACCTCTGAGTAGGCGATATGTGACAAAGTAAAGCTGAAGTTTTTTGAGAAGGTCTGCGTAGGGCATCTGTTTGAGGCTGGTAATCCTCTTTGTGAGGTATGTCTGTAGCCTTTCCAGTTGTTGTAGATGTCTTGTGAGGTACATACCAAAAGGGGCATTGTACTCTATAATGGGTCTAATGAGTGACGAGTAGAGGGGAACAATGACCTCTCTTTTCCTGGAGCTTGAGGCCATGGGTTTGACACCAGGCATCTGTCTCAGTGAGGCCCTTTTGTAGGATGTCCACATCTTTTGGAGTTTTGATTATGGCCCCTAGTTTGCAGTCATCTGCAAACTACATTAGCCAAAGACCTTCTGTGTTAGCCTGTACTTCAGAGAAGTAGATACCAAACAGGCGAGGACCCAGGACTGAACCCTGTGGTACTCCACTTGTCACTGGTCTGAAGTTGGATTTGGAGTCTGCTACTTTCACAGTGTGGGTTCTGTCAGTGAGACAGTTGGCAACCCATCTTGGGACATAGGGATTTATACCTAGTTTAGTATGTTTATCTAAACTTCTAGAGTGGGGGATGGTGTTGAAAGCCTTGGCGAGATCTAGATAGGCTGTTTAAACCACCTTACCTTCATCTACGGCTTTGGTGACCACTTCAAAGAAGTCTATCAGGTTTAGCAGACAGGATCTGCCTTTTACAAACCTGAACTGGGTGGGGTCCAGAGTTTGAAGATTACCAATGTCATTGTTTATAAGTTTCATGATGATACGTTCCATAGCCTTGCAGACCAGGCTCATCAGGCTAATGGCGTGGTAGTTTCCGGGGTCCATGGTGGCTCGCCCTTAATGGAGTGGGATAACCATTGCTGTGCGCCATTCAGTGGGCATATAGCCTGAGGTGATGCTATGATTGAACATGGTACTTAGGTGGGGTGCCAGTTTGTTCTGTAGTTCATGTAGAATGCAGCCTGGGATGTTGTCAGGTCCCATGGATGCTGTGTTCTTGGCTTTGGAGAGTGTGTTTTTTACCTGTGCAGTCATGATTACAGGAACTTTGCATTCTTCCAGTATAGAGATGGGCCCTTTAGGGGATGAGAGGGGGGTAAAGTTAACACTGAACCTATCTGCCAAGATGTTGGCAATATCAGTTGGTTCTGTATATTTAGTGCCATTGTGCTGTAACTTAGAGCAGATCTGAGTGTTGCTATTGAGATTCTTGACATAGCTATGGAATGCTTTGTGGTTGTCTTTAGAGTCAGTGGTGATTTTGTTTTCATAACTAGCTTTGGTGGTTTTATGAGGGATCTTAGCTTTTTACTGAGGCTGACCAAGGAGTTCCTCCAATCATGGGATTTTACTCTTTTTTGCAACAGTTTCTTTCTTCTATTGTAGAGTTTGTTTATGACAGGGGACCACCAGAGTGGCTTCCTTTTTTTGGAGGATAGCATCTTGGTTCTGTTAGGGATTGCATGATCCATACACTCATGTAAGTGCTTATGAAGTGCATTTGTGTAGGATTCAGCAGTCATATCTCTATTGTCCGTCAGCATGGGTGTTGTGAAGTTTGCCACTTCTGTCTGAAGAAGTGTGAAGTTGGCTTTGGAGAAATTTTTCATGGTGGTTTCACTAATGGGGGGTGGGGGAAGGATGTGGATGTCTAGGGTGATTAGCTTATGGTTGGATCTGACCAACAAGGAAGTGACCTGTGGTGTGAAGCACTGGTTGACCATGTTGGTAATAACCAGATCTAGGATATTGCTGCCTCTAGTGGGGGTGTGGATAAGTTGATCCAAGGCATTGGAATTTATGTAATTCCAGAAAATGTTGAACACAAGAGTTGGTACATGAGTAGTTTTCCCAATTAATGGTGGGGTAGTTGAAATCACCCATTATTAGGGTGTTAGGTTGTACCCTAATATTTTCCAGTGTATCAAAAAATGAGGAGTAGGAATCCTGGGGCATGGTGGGGGATCTGTAGCAATCTACAATTTGGATTACGGTCTTGCCCGGAGTTAGTTGCACTTGGATAATCTCGGATGCATTATGCTGAGGAACTAGCCTGGAGGTGTGGATATCCTTAATGAATATGGACATGCCTCCGCCTTTATTGTTTCGGTCCAGGTTAAGTGGCCGAAAGGTGTGGTATGAATTATAGCCTGGTAATGCAGGGGTACACTCTGGAGCCTTGAACCAGCTCTCTGTCACTGCAGAGATGTCTATTTTCTCTATTTTAAGAAGTGCCTCGAGTGAGTGCATTTTGAGGTTTAGACTTCCAGCATTGAGTAGCAATACCCTCAGATTTTGCTTGCTTGTACTTGTTACAGTGGTGAATCTGTCATTTGAACTTTGCCTAAAAAAGGCACTATAGGGGTGGCTAGAGCCTTAGCCAGTATCCAGAATTCCAGGGGTGACAGGTGCAGGCCATCTCTGGCAAAGCATCGTTGTTTGTCAATCATGTCATCCCAGACAGACAGATATGGTATCCCATTAGAATGACACCAGAAGCTTAGCCAACTGTTGAAGTCAGTCATTTTGTCCTTGTACTGTGGTATCATTCTTGGTGATGGCAGGATGCTACTCAGGGCTAGGGTCATACCTGCCTGGGCTACAAGATCAGACAGCTCCTCCATGTCCCTTTTCATGTAGTCCAGGGAGGTACGTCTCAGGTCATTCACACCTGTGACCTGAGTGCATGTGTTATGTTGCAGATCCTGGCACCCCACAGGCAGCTGACAGTAACTTTCTCCTTGTTTAGCCTGGTGAATGGAACATCAGTGTGCGTGACTATAGAGTCACCTATGACTAGAGTGTTGGGTACGTTATTAAGCCTTATGGGCTGTGGTTGAGTGGCACACTGAGTTTGTGGGCTATGTGTCATTTGGATTGTGTTGGGGGGTGGAGGTTGCTTGTGTTTATGCTTTGGAGGTCCCTGTTGCTTGGGCTGGTTTTTACTGAGAGCCTCTGTGAATGTAGGTATGTGTTTTGTGTTTCTATGTGTGTGTTTTGGTGGTGTAGATTTTGAGGGACTATGTGATGGGTGTGGTGTGGTGCAAGTGTTTACCTTGTCCTCTTGACTGTCTAGTCCAGTCTTGGGTGAAGAGAGCTTTGCTTCCAGTTTGACTATATAAGTGCATCTCTCACATAATGTAGTGTTGGGTGGTAGGAGGAGAGGGTTGTCTGTGTACATGAGGAAATTGCTGCATTGCCGCAAGATGCCCAGATTCATCAGGTAGACAGGAGAAAACACCCGGAGCTGACCCTTAGACATGCCTGGATAGGTGCTTATTTGTTAAGTACTAGAAACTGTTTTCCTCTAGACAAGTGAAAAAAGTTGAGTGCTGTAGTAATTTGTAGCTTATTTAGTGCTTACAATGAGTTCTGAACAAATGCTGAGCTCAAAGAAATAGACTTGAGTGCTGAAACGAAAAAAAACTGGCTAGTTCTAAGAAACAAAATTAAGCTGGAATGCTTCCTTCCAACACAGAAAGGCTTGGGGGCTCAAAATCTTACAAACAGTCCTGGATACAGCAAATCTGTATCCAGACTAGATTACCCACAGGAAAGGCAGGAAACAAGCTTAGAAAACTTTTTTCTTTTCAGTGGAAAGAGAGAAAGGAGGAGCAGAAACTAAGTGGATTGGCCTTCTTAAATGTTCTCCCTGTATTAGATAGAGTGAGGTAATAACACTAGACTGGAAGGAGTGTCCCAGATCAAATTTACAGTAGGGCCAGGCAACTGCAAAGCCACCAGCTATAAGAACAGCATACAAATAGGGAGGGAGGGTAGGAAATAAACTGCAGAAATGTTTCTCACAGCAGAAAAGCAGCAGCGAGCCTTTAAATGAAAGTTTTAAACAGATAAAGGGGCCTCTAGAGAAAGCTTTTAACTGCAAACAGTTATATGACACTCTCCTTAGCAGTAGATCAGAATCAAACAACCCAAGCAGATGCTTAATAAAAGTGGACAAGTTCCAGTTAATACCTCACACACAGTGAAACTAGCTAGAAAAGTATGCAGTAGACAAAGTGCTATAAATAACTTGAAAAAATAAGCAAAAAAACAGGATACTTAATGTTATATATTATAGATCTGAGTTTGCTCAGTGTCCTTCCTTCGATTAGCTCCATGTGTTTTATTCTTCCTGTGTCATTTGGTATCTTGGTGCACTTGTGGACATTTTGGAAGCTGTGTGATATATTAACATAAAGACATTACAGAAGTTGTATTATATTCAATAATGGATCTCATAATACATGAAAAAAGAGGAATTAAGACTTCTTTGGATATAATGGCAATGCCTTTCAAAATTAGATGTGCCAAATAAAAGGCTTTATGCACTACTGCAGAGACATGATAGCCATATAATAAGGAATTATTAGCAAGACTACCCAGGTGCCTTATAACAGTGTTGGAGGGGTACATCTCCTTTATGTTATGTGAAACAGTTTTGTTTATCAAAATGAACTGTGCTACATTTGTTTTACATTTAATTTGAGACCATTGTCTTTAAACCAATTGTTCACATGGTCTAAGCCACGTTGAAGCAATTGTGACTCACTTGAAGACTGAATAACAACCCACTTTACAGTCATCTGCAAACTTAGTTAACCATAGGCCAGAAGTGCTGGCCTGAAGGTCTGAGAAATATAGGCCAAATAGGAGAGGGCCCAAAACTGAACCTTATAGAACAATGCTGGTAACTGTTTTAGTTTCAGAAGTAACATCCGCTACTCTAAACACATGAGTTCTGTCAAACAACCAGTAAGCTCTCCATCGCATGATATAAGAATTTATATTCAGATTTTCAAATCTATCAAAGGCCTTGGCCAGACCTAAGCATGCTGCATGCACTGCATATTCGCTATCCACTGCTTCAGTTAATTTTTCTAAAGGATTAATGAGGTTAAAGAGGCAGGACATTCATTTGATAAAGCCAAATTGATAAGGGTCCAAGGGTTGAGAGATTGCCCATGTCCAGATTAATGAAGCTTTAGAAAATGTGCACTATATCTTTATACATGCGGCTAGTGAGATGAATGGATCTATAGTTACCATGGTCCATAGATGGCTACCCTTGTGTAATGGCATTACAATAGCTGTTTTCTAGGCTTCAGGAATGTAACCAATAGAGAGGAGTAGATTAAAGATTTTAAGTAGGGACACAGAACGGCCATATCTGGCATTGATACTCAGGCAACCTGGCATTCTGTTATATCCAATGGATAATGTATTCTTAGTTTTGGAAATGGCCAAGAGAACCTGTTCCACAGTATTTAAAGGTAGCGGTTCTGATAGTGAAACCTGTGGCATAGCTGTAACTGTGGGTAGAGTAACATTTGCACTCAATGTTTTAGCTAGGACATTAGTTATTTCCTTTGCATCAGACAGTGTGGCAATATTGTGGACTAGCACTGACCATTGTTGGGTGTTAGTTCATAACTTCCCGACATAGTCAAAGAAAGATTTGCATCTATTTTTGGTTTTAGTTGCTATTTTAACTTCGTACTCAGCTTTGAGCTTCCTAATGCTTACTTTAAACTCCGTTAGTTTGCTTAAGTGTGCTCTTAAGGTAAGTTGAATGAGACTTTTTATAAACATTAAGCAGTCTTTTTCTCTTGTTGTCTAAAAAAATGTATATATACAAGCATTTCATCACAGTGGTTTGTTTATAAACTTCTCGTTATAGTTGCTGCTGATAGCGACAACCTTAATGATACAACTATTTAAGTGGAAGTAGAAGTCAGAGGCACAGGTGGCAGCTTTAGCCATAGGGTCCTTCAGAGGAGGATTACAGCAGAATTAATTTGCATTATCACGTAACTGAAGAGGGTATGGTTTTGAGAAGTTCCTAAACATGGAGGAAGTTACAAGGAAAATATCACCAATTTTAAAGGAAAAGGTGATTTAATTTTGGTCTGATTTAGCAAGACATTACGATATATATGAAGATGTGCAATATTTGTGGGGACTATATCTAGGATACTGGGGGACCCTAGTAGGATGGCAAACTAGTTGTGGAAGACAGGTAGCATAACTAATATTAAGAAAGGGCTGTGCATGCTGACCATTGGCAGTTTAAGTCAACCAGTTTATTGTTGGATAGTTGAAGGCTCCATGTAGAAAGGTCTTGGGTTTAATGAGAATTTCAAAAGTTATTGTGCTCAGAAGAGGACATAGATGGTGTTCTATAGCTAGGTATGAAGTGGCAATTAGTCTTGCTTATGATGATTTAGACTTCTAGGAGTTTGCATGTGGTGTCTGAAGGAATTCCCCATGAGGTGATGACATCCTTGACAAATTCTGACGCTCCCACAAATTTACCAGAGATCCTGAAGACATGATAGGCATTACACACAAGAATAGAGGAAGTGCTTTCATTACTTTGCAATCATGTTCTTTAACTATACATATATGAATGTGTTCAAGTTTCAGTAAAGCATCAAGTTCAGGCATATTTTTTGTTAAGACTGCTGGCATTGCATAGAACTACATTAATGCGTTCCAAATTAAAACTTCCTAGGTTGGAATGTACATCCGAAGGACTCTGCTCTATGGGGGACAGTAAACGCTTTAGCCAGAATGGAAGGCATTGGTAAAAGAGGTAAAGTCCATTCCTGGAAAAGGAGTAAAACTTGTCAGCCATCTCATCTCATGCTGACACATACTGGATACCCCTATAATGACACCCAACTACATAGCCAATTATTAAAGCCAGTTATCTTGTCTTTGAATCTCAGACTCATTCTAGGTGATGGCAAAATACCACTCAAGACCAGTGTCCTTACTGCCTCAGACACACGCATAGCAAGCTCAGTCATATTCATCTGCATGTCCTAAGGTAGAGTGTCTAAGGTCATTCATGCCCACATGGACCCCACTATCAGGCCATAACTACATTTATGAGAATCCATAACTGCCTTTGTTACATCCCTGATCCTGGCTTCAGAAAGACAGATAACTGTTACCCTATTCTTATCTAGCCTGGTGAGCATGGTGTCCTTATGCCTTACAATAAAGTCACCTATTACTAAAATATCACCATGGTTTGATGCTGCCTCAGTGGGCTATAAGGGCTTGGAGTATACACCCTTATAACTCTTAGAGGTATGCATCTTAGGTGTACGTGTGAAGGGTGATGGTGGGTTTCTTGATGTGTGTACTATAGTCTGAGGTTTCTTAGCCTTTACAAAAATGCTTCAGTTCAAAAATAATAAAAAACACATGTAGCAAGGTAGTAGACTTCTCTTCACTTCACCACAAATTCATTGGGTACCTCGGCCTCTTGCCTTCTTAGTCTTTAGCCTGAGAGTCTTAGGCAGTGTTCTGTTAAAAACCTCAGCATAATCTGTTTTAGTAGAAGTGCTCTGTGCTGTGTGTATGTATGTGCTGTGCTTACCGAATGCGATTTGAAGTGAGGTTGTTTCCAAGTTAAGTAAATACTTACACCTCACACATAATGAATCATTGTGAAGTAGCAATAAAAAGATTTTGGTAAGTATGAGGCAGTTACTACACTGCCTCAAAATACCTAACTGGCTAAGGTGGCTCTAGAAGGGGAAACGTCTGAATGAGATTCCATATTGTGCTGTACAAGTGAAGGGTTATAGGACAAGTTAAGAAGAGCATAACTGACTGGTCTAGAAAAAAGTGATAAACTAGGATATGGCTAAGGGGTAAACAAATCATCCATGACTACTGCAGTAGTTCTAATGTGCAAAAAAGAATTGTAAAAGTGACAGACTATGTAAGGCCAATAAGGAAATTAGTATCAGTGGCAAATTCAAATAAACACCATCACACATTATCTAATTTGGTTTCTTCCTAGCCAGTAAAAACAATGAACAATGTGAAGTCTAACTTAGTGGGGTTGGATACAGTAACTGTAATCACTACAGACATGTTAATGAGTAGCTTCATGTGCAGTAACAGTATGGCAGTCAGTCAATTAAAGTTACATCACAAGGGCAACCTTGAACTCTCTAGTGTAGAGCAACAACTTTAAAATACTGTAACACTACAGTCCTTGGAACAAGCAGAACTTCAACAATACCAATGATGAAAAAGTCGAGTCAATTACTGAGATAATAAGTACCTTTGTTTTTATATACCTGATATAAGTAAAAGACAGCACTGCAGTATTATCTTAAATAATGCAATTCTCCATCATAGGGTTACCCTGTCTTGAGAAGATCACACACCATATGCACAGCATTCAGAGAGGATGGAGTATTCTGTTATTGTGAAATCCCATCTGTATGAATGCCCGCATCACCCTATAGTGTCCTCACACTGGATTGTGGTGTGCAAGTAGTCATGATATTATGGGTCTGAGACATTGTCCTCCTCAACTGCGGAGGGTGGGCCTCTTACTAGAGTCAGAGGTGGACCAATCATTCTTCACTCAAACATATTCTACTCCATCCTGATCAGTTATGGCTGAGTTCGTGCCTATCTGTCCCTGTATTTTGACCCCACACATACACTGGGTAGTGACCATGGAGAGACTCAACTCAAGGGTGAAAAGTACTCATGGTGTGCTTGGCTACTGGCATGCCATTCTCTGATGTCATCATCTCGCTCAGTGGATCTGGTGACCATGAAGGGGAACTGTATCTCTGGTGATGACCACTTTCTGAGATCAAGAGTCTGTATTTTCCTGTCCATGGCTGACATCCTAGGCCTATGAGATGAATTACACAGGCACAGGAGCTGAATCTTCCAAGTGAGATGTGAATGTGGCCATCACATTGCTTGAATCTACCAATGACAACAGGACCCCTGACTGAGGCAGGACTTACCTGCTATCCTCATCAGTTCCAGACAATTAACAATTACCAGACAGGCCTGTATGCATGGTGCTGCACCATTAACAATTAACACATCACCAGTGAAAACACAAACAGTTTCCCAAACTAAATATAAACCATTTTCTAACTTCTGCATCTCCTTGAAAATACAACTATTTAACACAGTGGTACAGAAATATAATGTCAAACATACTTTGGCCAAGAGACTTTGAACTTGACTTCATGTTTCTATAAAACAAAAAGGTGCACTACTATTCCAGATACTATCCCATGTTCAGCCATACCCACCTGGGGCATCACCAACAGATATGTGAGATGCCTTTGTAACTTAGCAGCAATGTTTTCCAAGACATTGTGGATCTCCGAACTGTCTGGACTCGCATGCAGAGATACCAAGATCTCCCTGTCCCTGACAAAGGGGATTTCCTTTTCAACCCTCCTCCTATAGACCTATGCTGCTGAGTCAGGCAGCGTGCTCTAGTGTTTGCAGCAGCAAACATGTTGGTGGGCATTCAGCAGACCAGATCATTATTCCAGTGCTGGCCACCAACAGCATTGATATCATGTATCACATTCTGATAGACATTTGCACAGACAGCTTTGTCAGATCTGACATGATGGAGACTCCACTGACTATAGTGATGGAGAACATATAGCAGGATCACATTCTCAGTATGTGAGATGTTATCTATTGTTTCTCATCTTTGGTAATAACTTGCAATTACAAGGAATTATGCATGTGAGATGTAAGGTCACACGTGATATTAAGCCGATACCACTGCAATAAGTATGGGCGGGCTATTTCTATGTACATCTGAGATTTGATGGAGGTTTTATGTCTGTGTTGTCACTGGTTGTGTAATCCACAAGGACCAGAGATGATTGACTATCCAGGGGGAGGACAGAGCACACACATGTGTGCATGTGTGACAGTTCCTGGCATCTATATATGTGTAGGCCACATTGTCAAATAGAATGACTATATGCACTCTTTGGAGGACCACACCATTCTTTATTGGAATCTTGGTACACCCCCCCCCCCCTTACCCTGGAAGTGGCAGAGGCCCAGTACTGGCTAATATCTGCCATTGTTTAGTAACCTCACTGTCTCCGGCATTAACTCCTCCATTTCCAAACACTGTGTCTGGCTCATAGCAATAGTGTCCTAGGAGAACACTGGAGAGTATGTTTATGCATTCCCCACACACAAATATGGGCCTACAATAAGGAATCCCATGTGATGTGAAAGCAATCATCTCAGACTGTACATTAATATTAGTTAATGTGTGAATGTTTGTAGGCAAACTCCACAATAAAGAAAGTAACTCAGGCCTGACATATAAATGCCCTGGAGCAGATGCACAAAGGCAATGATCTTAATTGTTACATAGGCCATGAAGTGCAAATCCTATACACTGATTTCTCACTGAGGCTAGTTAGGTGAGTCCAATGAAGAATCTATTGGTTCATAGCCTAAAACTGAAATGTTGACCTGGAAATATAAGCTACTCATTTTCTATGGGCTTGTATTACTGCAGATACTTCCCCAACATCTGTAGTACATGAGGATGGGGACAGATTGCTGAGAATGTATGGACAAAACATAGAAACAGCAATACTCTGAATGACTGTTGAGTACAGCTCCAGTCTATGCATTCCATTGCACTTTGCATGCTGGGACATCAACAACCACAAAACACAACCCACAGTAGCAGGATTACAGCAACCTCATCTGTAATGTCAGCATAAAGACAACCAGTAAGTATGGTATTTTCTCAGTATCATATTCATATGTCATGCATAGCCCTGACTCACAGAGCACCCATATACTCCTGCAACAGCTGAGTGTAAACGTTTGTGTAGCTAGGGTGGGGTGAATGATGCAGACTCACTGGCTACGAAGTGTTAGGAGATCCAATTGGCCAGATAATGCATTTGTGGTCAGAACTGTAGACCAAGGACTTCAAGACTAAAGCACTCATTAGTGTTCCTTGTGTGCACCATAGCAGCTGCTTTCTACAAATGTATCAAGCAGTTGTAACAGTTTAAAAGGAAAAATAAAGAGTTTTTTTTTCAGTATGTCCCATCCTCAGACTTCAGAAATGACATGCTTTAGTGCACCATGTGTGGACCGTAGCTGCTGCTTACTACAGTTTAAAAGGAAAGTGGAGAATTTTTCTTTCTTTGCTTCTTGACTAAAGTTAAGGGATGGGGGCACAGGCACCAGAATAGCTAGCTGCACTTCTGGCTGTAATTATCACTCCTCAGAACACCTCCTAACACTGGCATGCAAACATTCAGTAGTTGGAACTCTCCTTCTTTAGCCTATAGGAAGAATTGTGGCACCTGCACAGTCCAACTAGACAGAACCCTCATAATCGGCATTGAACTTACCCTTTAACATCAGTTATCATTCACTTATCCTGGCATTGTAGTAGGTCCTACCCTGTATAGACTCACCCCTACATAGTGGCATCATTGCTGTCATTTACATCTGGAAATTACATTAGTACCATACTGTCATTGATATCATGAATCACCAAAGTAGTAATGCAGTAAGACTACAGCACAACTGTGTAAAATACCATTCCCCACTCACTTACCTTGTTTTAAGACCGATTTCATTGTAGAAATCAATGTAACATAGAACAGTTCTTGTGCTAATGACCTTTACTCAGACAAATTTTCCTAAATTACACACTTAACTCATCTGGCAATTAACCAATACCACACTAAGAGGTTTGGCCACAACTGTGACATCACATGAGCACCTGGAAAGCTCAGTGAGCATGCACAGGTGGATCAATGACCCTGGCAGGGATGGAGGAGAACATATTGTAGTGGTATAGCCTATACAGGCAGTAAACAGCAAAAGTATTAAGAAATGTATCAACTGCAATCCCTGTACAATGTTTTCATGGCATTTTTCACACCCTAACACCATGATGTCATGCCATGTACTTTTATACTATGTAACGGTGGTACTACAACTGTACAAAATAACTAGCAGCCTGATTTGTGTCGTGCAGCTTAGCTATGACCACTGCCATAGTTTCTATATGTATAAGTGAACCATTTTTGCATTATATATTAGCCCAGTAGGAAAACCACTCTAAATATATACTGCATTGTACACCTAAATACAGGGTATGCATGCTCATGGTGACTTGCCTTCAGTTGGTTGACTAACACGAATGTCAACATCATGAAAATAAACCACTTTGCATTGAAAATGGAAACTTTGACTTCCTAGAATGGATGTGTTGAGGTTGCTTCTTGGCACATGCAAATATAATTTAAAAAACATAAACAACATATCCAAATGTAGGGGACTGTCCCCCCACAGCCTCTGCCAATTATATATACTAACTCCAAGATTGCACAATTCCCAGGGAAAGGGAATATTCCCCTACCCAGGAATTGTTGATCTCACACACTTATCGAATAACTAAAACCTCTGAGATCTCTCCAATTGCTGCAGGTGCTTTGTACCGTATATGCCAAAAAAGGCATTATACTCAATTATGAGCCTGATTAGTGATGAGTATAGAGGGGTTATAGCCTTCTTTGCTCTAGAGGTGATGCCTTTGCTAATCAAGTGTGCTACGTAGAAAGCCTTTCTTACTACAGTAGACACATGGTGGTCAAAGCTAAGGTATGTGTGTGTGTGTGTGTGTGTGTGTGTGTGTGTGTGTGTGTGTGTGTGTGTGTGTGTGTGTGTGTGTTTGTGCGCGCGAGTATGTGTGTGTGTGTGTGTGTGTGTGTGCGTGTGTGTGTGTGTGCGTGTCTGCATGTGCGTGCGTGTGCGTGCGTGCGTGTGTGTGTGTCTGTGTGTGTCTGTGTGTGTGTGTGTGTATGATATATAGCTAGATACAAACTCAAAAACAGAGGGAAGGTCTGAGTGTGCAGAGCAGAGACAATTTTGTCATCACAATCCCAGACAGAAAACTCCATGGCTATGTATTTGTAAAGATATGCCAAAATTAATGGATAAGTGGCAGAATTTAAACTTGATGAGGTAGAGTACTACAACTTGCCCAAAAACATTGATAAAACAACTTGGTGAAGAAACTCTAAAGAGAGTGCTGTGTATACATTAGTAACCTATTTTGGCCACTTTCTTGCAACATCGGCTCAAAAACCACAGCCCCATATAGAAAAACTGTTAAATAAATTAAAGGTATTTTTCAAATAATACCATAGCTTTATAGCTGCATAGGTGTGTACTAGGCTAATGACCACAAGGGCCTTTGTAAGCTTAACTATGCATTTCAAATCTCTGACAAGTTTTGGTACCCTTGGTAAGTGTAAGCAGCATTTGGGAGATGAAACATTTTGAAGCTGGGGCTTGGGAGATGAAACATTTCCAGGCTGACTGTGTAACCATTCAGGAGCACTTTAATGTACAAAGATTTACTGCATTTGTCAGTGGTAACTCCAACTTCATCAGAAATCTGATTCTAATAAAGCACTAAATCTTTGTATAGTAAAGTGTTCCTGGCAGTTGTCATCTTTTTTTTGTTTTATTCCAAGTTTAGTGTTCTTCTACAGTTTTATCAGGCTGCCTGTGTTCATTACAGATATAAGTGCCAAATCAAGAATGAATTTTTCTGTTCGCCAAACAATTATCCAAGTTACATTTAATTTGGGTTAAGGAAGAAATCTGCCTCACAAGGATGGGAGAGCTGTCAAGAGAAGGGGTAGCCTGTGAGATACATACCTTTCTGTCTAGCAGGTCCTATTTATATCACAGGCAATATTTAATTATTTAGAATGGGTAATTCTGTTGCTGTTTGTTTTGTGAATATGCAGGAGGTCAATCAAGGTTTGGTGTGAAAATGCCTTATATGCAAGGCATAGATCTTCCCTCAATAGTCTGTAGGAGACACAGTACAGGGATAGGACACTGAAGAGGTCTTCAGAGGACATATTTCTTATGCCCTGTATTCTTTTAGTGAGGAATCTCTGGGGATGTTCCAACTGCTGAATGTGCCTGACTAGGTGCATACCAAAGGGGGTATTGTACTCAGTGATAGGTCTGATGAATGCTGTATACAGTGGAACAATAACCTTCTTGGACCTAGATGTTATACTTTTATTTATAAGTTGCACGACATATAATGATTTCCTCACTGCTGTAGACAAGTCATGGTCAAAGGCTAGATTATTGTATATGCTTGTCCCCAAGTCCTTGTTTAATGGGTTGACTCTTAGGGATTTGTTGTCAATATGATAACTTCCTGAAGGATGCTATTATGCATTTCTTGACATTTATGAAAAACACAGACAAGCAAAGCTCAAATAACCAAGAAAAAAACAGCCAAAGTGGATCCAACAAAAAGACGACAGTCGAAGTAAAAATCCCAAAATACTTTACTGTTTGTGAGCGCTTTCATGCATAAGATACATGCACTTCTTCAGACAAACTAATAGCAAATGCTTCAGTACTATTATAGTCCCTCTAACTTTTCACATAACTGAATCATTGATTTAATTCAAACACAAACTGAAACTTTTTGACAACTGTCTCCTTAAATACAAAAAACTACAGCTGGAAACTATGTATTTTAAGGAGTGTATAAATTTAAAGATAGTCCCGAAGGGACTCAGACAATGGAAATACCCTGTAGGTTTAATTAAACACTCAGAGTTTCACCTATGCCTAATTTCTTTTTTTAATGATCAAGGTCTTCATTTTTTAGATATATTGTCTTGTGAATATTCAAAACAAATGTCCGATCTAAAAAAGCAGTTGGAGAACCTTGAACAGGAAATAAAAAATGATTTATCTTTTGGCCGTTATGAATACGAATATGCCAGGATTTTCACAAGCATAGATATTTTGTTAAAAAAACTAAGTGAAACAAAAAAACGAAAAATCTATAGAGACAAACTGGCATACGAGGAAAGAACTGCTTATCCAGATCCACCTGTTAGCAAGTCAACACATGACTCTACTCCGCTAATAACAACAAATATTAATAATAATTTCAACGTGATAAATGATGCTGAACATTTAGAAACAACTTTGGACGAATTTAC
Source organism: Protopterus annectens (assembly GCF_019279795.1). Lineage (NCBI taxonomy): Eukaryota > Metazoa > Chordata > Ceratodontiformes > Protopteridae > Protopterus > Protopterus annectens. The sequence continues at coordinate 1,649,867,785 of NC_056743.1, read as the reverse complement.
GTCCCTTAGTGACAATGATACTAATTTACCCCGACGTAGCGAATGGCTACAAAACCAACAGGGTCAACAGCGGAATAATCAAGGACAAATCGAGCATAAAAACCCACAGGGTTTTCAACGCGTTTATTCCAATGCCAAGAAAAAGAATGCGAATTGGGGCAAGAAAACGCAGAACAAGAAGGCGTACAACTGGCGCAGAAAGTAATGTACTGTCAACCTGAAATTATTTTCAGCAATAGTAGAGACTTCCGTGTTTATAACTATACTAAATTTGAGGTCTCTCAAGATTTTATTGAGTTACTAGCAAAAGGCTTTAATTTTGTTTTACCACAGAAGCCTAATGTTGCTCGTATGCTATGTGACCTTAAATTATTCACACGAAAGCTCAATTTAAAGCTGATATTAGGACAGAATAGTAATGTGTTTTGTAGTGAACGTATATCTAGCACATACAACCCCCCCCCCCCTTGATAATAGCATTCTTTTGTTTGAAAAGATCATTGAAATTCATCTAAGGGGTTTGACCAACCAACTTGCCCATAATAAAACTCCTGACACAAGCGACAATAATTTGATCGCAATAGTCAAAGCTCATAAAATTCGGGTGATGAAGCCCGACAAGGGGGGTGGAGCCATGTTAATGTACGAAAAAGACTACGAAGAAAAGATGCATACTATGTTATCAACTGATAATTACAGAAAAGTCTCTTTAAATGAGTTAAACCAAGCCTATGCTAAAATAAAAAATGTGTTAAGCAACTTATTCATTGAGGGCAGTATTGATACTGCTTTATATCAATACTTAACTATCTTAGCTCCATTGGTGCCAGTTATTTTCAGAGTCCCTAAGCTCCACAAAAGTATTCAGAGTCCCCCGTTTAGACCAATGATAGATGGTCGTCAGTCCATTACTTATTCATGTGCTAAATGGGTGGACAACAAGTTGAAAGATACACTCAAGACCGAGCCTCAAATTTGTAAGGATTCCTGGCACGTTTTGGAATCTTTAAATAACATTCCCTTTGACACCAATTTTAATTTCCTGACAGCTGATGTCAGGGATTTATACACGGTGATTCCGCAAGACATTGGTATAGATTGGGTTAGGGATTTTCTGTTATATAAACGAGTGCCAGGGAACAACATTGATCTGATTGTTAGTCTTTTAGAATTGGTGTTGAGTAATAATTTCATTATGTTCAAAAAAGATCTGTATTTACAGCTTACAGGTGTTGCAATGGGCTCCCCTTGTGGGGGCAGCTTTGCAAATTCAGTAATGGCTTATTGGGAACATACTTTTTTGTTCCAACATTCATTATATAAGGAGGCCGTCGTATGGTACACAAGGTACCAAGACGACATCCTTATAATATTTAAGGGAGATGAAGAAGTGGCTCAAAATTTGATTGGAGTTATGAATTCATTTACCCCTTTTTTGTCCTTTACCTACAGTTTTAATAAGATTTCCATAAATTATTTGGACATTTTAATACGAAAAGATTTCGAAAAAGGCATATTTTGCACTAGTGTGTTTCGGAAACCTCATTATAGTAATTATTTTCTTCATTTTACTAGTTGCCACCCCTACTTTCAGAAGAGAGGGGTGGTGAAAAGCCAAATTGTTCGGGCTTCAAGAATGTGCTCCGAAGAAACAGCATTCGAGGAAGAATGTCATTATTTGGCTTCAATGTTTTTAAACAGAGGGTACCCGAACAAATTAATTAACTCTGTGATAGTTGAGGTTTCCCATAAAAGACAGACTGGCCTTTTAGGACCAATTCTAAAAACAGACCAGATTAATACATTCACTGTGAATGAAAATTTGACTAGTGAAGTATGCCCATTGGTTAATGTAGGTTCAAAACAAGTGGATTACAGTACTTGTTTTCTCATACAATTTAATATATTGTCACCAGAAATTAGACGTATACTTAATAATAATTGGGAATTTATCACTCAGGATGCCCACATGAGTAAAAATTTAGGACAAAAAACATTAGTTGTTTTTAAGAAGGCTCCTTCCCTAAAAGTTCTTTTGGAACGCACACCTAAGGAACAAAAACTGAATAATGGAATGTATAGATGTGGCCGTTGTAGATACTGTAAATATATAAAGACAGGTACCTCCTTTATAATTCGGGATGTAAAATACCATATGAACAACAAGTGTGACTGCAATAGCCAAGGCGTAGTATATCTCGCTAGTTGTAAAAACTGCACTGCGTTCTCTTTGGGGAAGACGGAACGTCACTTAAAACAACGAATATATGAGCACCTGTATGCAATTTCCAAGGGAGTATTAACAAATGCTTTAGCGAAACATATTTCTGAAAACCCAACTCATGTTTTTTTATTCATAGTAGTGCAAAAGATAGAGTTGAATCCCAGAGGTGGCCCTTGGCACCTCAAACTAGAAGAATCTGAGCTATTGTGGCAGCTCAAAACTAGTGCCTATATTCATTCAGGCATAAATGAAATGTGTTCCATCAAATGTCTGTTAAAATTAAAATCTCTTATGAGATGAAGGTAATGAATGTATAATGTATATTGTTTTTAATGTAATGTATTTTTATTTCATCAAAAATAGTTTGTAAAGTTTTCTTCCTTGTACAATATTTATACATAACAAAATAACAATTCATTTAGTATTTTAGCGGGTGTGTTTTAGACGAAAATACATTGTTAATGTTTATAAATTAAAATAAAGTTAAGGGTACGAAGTATATACTTTGTTTAGGAAAAATTTCCTGATTTTTTAATGTTCTGTCAAGGTCAAGATTGAATATATATACTTAGTATTTTTCCATTGAGAAATGTTCAACTGCAGTAGGTTTTTTTTAAAGGGATGGTTAATTAACCAATTAAATCAATGATTCAATTATGTGAAAAGTTAGAGGGACTATAATAGTACTGAAGCATTTGCTATTAGTTTGTCTGAAGAAGTGCATGTATCTTATGCATGAAAGCGCTCACAAACAGTAAAGTATTTTGGAATTTTTACTTCGACTGGCGTCTTTTTGTTGGATCCACTTTGGCAGTTTTTTATTTCTTGACATTTAGTTTTAGTCCGTTGCTCTAATTTGCCTGTGTCAGCCCTTCCTGGGGAACATTAGTGTTGATGGGGGTTTCTATGACTGCCCTTAGTTTGCAAGGATCTGCACGTTTAGTCAGCCAGAGGCCTTTGATAGTGGCCTTGATTTCATAGAAGTAAATGCCAAAAAGGATATCAAATGTCAAAAACTTTGATTTATGAAAAACTAACAACAATGAAAAAATTACAGTAAAAACAAATGCAATTTAGTAGAATAAATATTCTGACATCCACAGACAATTTAAATGCTCTGCACCACCGTAGCAATGATTTTGTGCATGACTGTACTATTTATTGATAGACTTTGCATGCTTGCTAAAAGAATATCACATATGAAGAAACCTGATACAGTGATAGAAACAGCATTGAACATTTGGTCCTAAGAGCTGGAAAGTCAAAGAAAAATGCACTTTCTCATGCTGAAATTGTTCTTGAAACAGGTATACTAATATGTTATATAGTATGTGTGGAAGCTGGCAGGTTGTGTAGAAGAAACTAAAGTCATCTGTACAAAACAAATACTTCAAAACGGAAGACACAGAAAGACAAGCAGATCAGCTCTGTTGCAAAAAGATAAATATAGTGGGAAATATGAGGGTCAAGAGTAACACAGACAAACTCCTGAATTGTGTCTCCAAGTGAAGCAGTAATACACCAAAACTGCCATTAAAGCAAGACTAAAGGTCCAGCACAAAGTGTTCTGCACTATTTTCCAGATACAGAAGATGACTGAAGAACACCAATATGCAGGTACTGTATCTTAGAGATAAATATGATTCTAAATACTGAAATATTAATTCATTAAAATAATGCCTGAATATTATGAAAAGTTTAATTTTGTTGTAAATAGTCCACAGCATGCATTGTATAATTTAGTGTTAATGTATTACCATGTAATGCACAAAGCCATGAATATGTATAGCACAGATATAGTTTATAACCACATGTAGCTTGCTAGTTTTGTTTATCCATACTCTTGCATTATTCTGAACCCTTTTTCTTACATGTTCTAATGTCAGTCCCTCTGATGTGTCTATTTGCTCATCTCTACAGTGTCTCAGTGCACCCTCGTCCTCTGGCTTTAACTTTCGGAGTTTCATACACACAAAAAGCCACTTCCAGCATATCTATTACATGTGAACAAACTGAACCTTGTCAGAGTCCTTGCATGTTTTCTAGGGAATGGTATCTGCTAATTGGCACCATTGCAATTTTCTGTCCAGCCCTACCTGTGAAATGTCAATACATTCATGAGCTGTAGATGATGCCTACCGTTTTCTTTCCTTAGATAAAGTCAGCACCTGACACAACAAATAAAAGCAGCTTTGCCAGATGTGACACTTGTATTAGGTTAATGAGAAGACAGCCATCATGCAGTGCTTTGAAGATCTAGATGTACTGCCCTTCATCACACGGATGTGACATGATGAAAATAAAATAGCTTCTTTTATAAAATGTGGCCTATTTGTTGTGTCTTTACTTAAAAGCATTGTGTTATTTTGAAGTTTTATTTTCATAATCCCCTAGTTATAACTAATGAAAGACAACCCTTCAGTCCAGATATGCTTGCACTCTTCTTTTGTAAAAAGGTCTTTTGCCGGAAAGATTTCAAGCTTACAGAAACTAAAGCACTGCTGGGGATTCCCTGCTGCCTAAAGAAAGTAAACCTACATTTTTTTGTCTGTGATAGTGCTGCTTTCTGTTTTACCTCTTTCATTTTGTTTTCTGTTTTAAGAAATTTGCTTGGCCTGATGTTTTGTTCTAAGTGGGAGATAGACTTAAATTATCTAGGCTGAACATTTCACATATATTTTATTGGTTAATTGTCTCTTGAGTGACACTTAAATACACTGAATTTCTGGCTCTTTGTCTTTTGCTGAGAAGATTTCAAGCTTGCAGAAACTAAAGCACTACTTGGAATTCCCTGCTTGTATTTCCCACCCATTCTCTCTTTGTTGCACTGCTTTTTAAACCTGGACCTTATCAACAAGGACATGGGAAACCTCCAAACTCTTGACCTAACACAGTTTGGCTTTGTTAAAGGCAGGTCATGCTTATTAAACTTGGTGGACTTCTTTGAGAGTGTCACCAAAGCTCTAGATGAGGCCAAAGTAGTTCAAGCTGCCTATCTTGAATTAGCCAAGGTCTTCAACACAATCCTCCCACTCAGGTATTATTGAGAAACTCTCTTAGCTGGGAGTTAACCCATACATCACTAGATGAGTATCAAACTGGCTCACCGACAGAAGGCATACTGACATAGGGATTCCACCTCCACCAGTAGACCACTTACCAGTAGTGTACTAAAGGGATCTGGGCTAGGTCCTCTACTATTTGGAATCTACTTCTCGGACATCCGGGTGAAAGTAAATCGCCTGTGGCTTACCATGTTCACACATGACTGCAAGCTAGGTGCAATCATTGAGTACCCAAATGATGTTAACATATTACAAAAGGGGCTAATGCAGACTAACGATTGGTGCTAGAGTCACAGTATAAAACTAAATACAAAAAGGTGCATCATTATCTCCTATGGCAAAGAACTAAGTCCTGGAAATTACATTATAGATAGCACCCCCTGAGCTTAAACACAATGGTGAGAGACTTTCAAACACAGGTTGACAGCAATTTAAACTTCAATTACCATGTCTTTACAGTG